>NW_016107511.1:2432768-2456767 GCF_001604975.1 Cebus imitator | reverse complement strand
ATGAAAATATGTTGCATAGTTCCTGATATGTAGTAGATGCTCAATAAAAGTTAATTTCTTTCCATTTTTGATAGAAATTATAGGAGAAAAGATCTATCATTTTTCTTTCCCTAGATGATTAGCATCCAGTGTAAAGCATTAACTAAGTGTGAGTTATTTTGTTAATCAGTGTAGGTAGCTGATGAGGGTAGACGGCAATGCAAAGCCTCAGAGAAAAGCCTGAAAGACAGCTGGGCTTAGGAAAACAGTTGAGGAAGAGAAAGAAAATCATTGTGTTCTTGGATTTCAGTTTTGCCTTTTCTTTTTAAAAATGTAAAAATTTATCATTGTTGTCTTATAGAGTATTAAACACAGGATATGCAGATCAGACAGTTCAAAACATGGAAAGATCATAATTGTTGTTATTTAAAATCTAATAAATTATACAGGCATTAGGAATCTTCAACTCAGTATACAAACATTATATACATTCAATTTTGCCAAAAGTTACGTTTCCTTTAGAAATTTTATTTTGAAAGAAGTAGTATTCTGATATGTTTTGGTTGATGAAAACAATGAATCTAGTAAAAGCAATACGTGATTTTATATTAATAATAAAAACTTCCAAAAAAATATATCTTTAGTGACTTCTCTTCATTGCATACCTTAACCACAGGTGAAGGTAAATAAAGACAAAACTTTTGGCTTCCGTTTAAGTGGCAAAAAGACTCTGCAGCACGAATGCTAGGCACAACTTCATTCTTGGTTTTGACTTTCAGAATCATACACTAGTTGACTACAAACAACTTTCTAAGCAAACTGTGTAATTTGAACCACAGTGCTTTCATAATTATTCACTTGTAAGGATTAAGTTAAGGATTTGGGGCACTATAGTGCAAAAGTAAAAATTTCCAGATGATGTAAGTGCCCTCTAGGTAGTCCAACACCAGGAGCTATAAGCTTTGAAATGATCTGGAGAAACATCATTTTCTCTCTCTCATGATATTGTTCCAGAACACTGTTAACTTTCTCAGAAAGATGAGGATGTTTCTTTTGTTCTGTACCCCAAGAGAAAGAGATTCTAAACCACTCTTTTTAAATAAATAATGAGAATCATATTATATGCCTGTTGTTGAAATCTGCCTCTTCTGCTTTATTTTGTCTCAATCTCACACCTTTTTATTCAGCTATTGATATTTTCTTTGACCCTTAATGCACAGCAAGAAAAATAAGAGATTTTTTGCCTTTGAGGAGCAATATAATATAATAAATGCTTTATTGGAGTTTATGTGTGAAGATCCATAGGCATTTAAGAAATAGATAGATCAAAAAATCCCATAGAAGGATGGTGATGTTGTAACTGGTTCTTTAGAGATAAGATTTTATTTAAAAGAAAAGGAAAAGCAGGTTGGTAAAGGGCATTTTAGGCAGAAGGAATAGCATAGATACCAAAATGACTAGAGAACTTATGTGGCTAGTGCCTAGTATACATGGAGGCAACAGCTTGGGTGTATGACTACATGGGAGAACTTGTGAGTTATTTTAACAAAGCTCAGTTTAACAGAGAGAGTGTAAGTATGCACTCTGTGCCAGGCCCTTTAATAGACAGGTCTCTTAAAGTTTATCCCTCGGAAAGTAGAGGGGTACAGGAAGAGTTGTTCAGAAACATGTAAAAGGATAATTCGATACAGTATGGCGAATTAGGGTAGGAGGAGGCACAGCGGAGAAAGATGGAGTTCAGGCTTTGTTAGTGACGCTTGAAGGACAAGGAGAGGCTAGCCAGGCAAAGAAGCGAGCAAAGAAAGTGGCATCGAATCAATGTATGAAGGCAACTTTAAGTATTTTGGTCATTTGTGGGATAAATTTCAAGAATGGTATGATACCAGCTGCAGAGATGGTAGGCTGGTCACTGAGGCCTGTTGGTCTCTGATGGATAGGAATTAATGGGTTTTAAACAGATGAGTGGTATACTTAGTTCTGTATATTCTGTGCTTGAAATAATTTTTATGTAACGTGAGAATGGGCGTGGATGTAAGGTCTGAAGTAAGGGAGGACAATTAGAAGACCAGTGAAGTAATACATGCAAGTGCAATCTAATAACAGCTCAAAAAGGGGCAGTGGTAATAGGAATGGAGAAGGGACTTGAGAAAAACATTTCTGCGGTAAATGTGACAGGATTTGTTACTGGTTAGCTTTCAGTGGGAATGGGAAAAAAAGACTACAGTGATGATACATACATAGATGGCTTTTGGCTTTGATGAGTGATGATATGGTTGGTATCACCAGCCCAAAGAAGAAATATATGGAGAAAAAAAACTCTGGGTCCTGGGAAGTATAAGATGTAGCTCATTATAAAATAAGTATTTATGTTATTTCATCTTGTTCTCCTCCTTTTGGAGCAAGAACATATGGCATCCTGTTGCAGTCTAACTCTTGGCTGTCTCTGTATGCACTCTGACAAGCCTGAAGTATATACAGTAGCACCCCGACTGCCTGCATTGTGAACAACATGTAACGGTGGAAGTAATCTGTACTTAAGAATCCATTCTGTGTTAAATCTATATGGATGTTATTGTTAGCCACATTTTTAAACTTTTTATTCCGAGATATTTCTAGATTCACAAGTAGTTTTAGGAAATAGTACAGAATGATCCCAGGCACTTTTAACACATTTCCCCCAATGTAGCATCTTGTAAAACTGTAGTACATTATCACAACCAGAATACTGACATTGATATGGTGAAGAGCAGAACATTTCCATCAGAAGAATCCCTCATGTTGTCCTTTTATGGCCAGAGCCGCTTTCCTCTCTCCCCTTTCTCCCTGAGCCCTAGAAACCACTAATCTGCTCTCCATTTCTATAATTTAGAATAGCAGAATCAGTAATGTTACATAAATGGAATCATAAAGTATGTAACCTTTTGGGATTGCCTTTTTTCACTCAGCATAATTCCCTGTAAATTCATCCAGTTGTTGCATGTATCAGTAGTTCTTTTCTTTTTACTGCCGTTAGTATTCGTCATATGGATACTCCACATGTGTTTAAACATTTTCCTGTTGAAGGGCATCTGGGTTGTTTCCAGTTTTCAGCTATTAGAGATAAAGCTATTATGAACATTTGTGTACAGATTTTGTTTGAACATTCGTATTCATTCCTCTGATATAAATGCTAAATAGTGCAACTGCTGGATTATGTGATAGTTGCATATTTTGTTTTATAGGAAATTACTGAACTGTTTCCAAAGTGGCAATATCATTTTATATTCCCAACAGCAGTGTATGAGTGATAAGTTCTCCTGCATTTTCACTAACGTTTGCTATTGTCACTATTTTTTAAATTTTAGCCATTCTGATGGGCATGTAGAGATATGTCATTGTGGTTTTAATTTGCATTTACCTAATGTCTAATGATACTAAACATCTCTTCATGTGCTTATTGTATACAGCTGGTATTAATGCTTCTGTAAATTGTAAAATTCTCCAATGGAATCACCTGGGCCTGGAGAGTTTTTATTTCCTAAGAACTTTTAAAATACATAATTTCTTTAATGGTTGTAAGACTATTCAAGTTGTCTATTTCAGTTAGTTGAGTTCAGTGGTTTGCAGTTTTTGAGGAATTGTATTTCTTCTAACTTGGTGAATTTATAACCATAAAATTTTTATAGTATTCAGTTATCCTTTTAATAGCTGTAGGATCTGTAGTGATATCTCTTGTTTCATTCCTAATATTGGTAATTTGTGTGTTCTCTTTTTTTTAATCTTTGTCATTGCTAGTATAGCAAAGAATCAGCTTTTTTAAAATTGATTTTTCTCTTATTTTTCTGTGTTCAGTTTTATTCTGCTTTTATATTTACTGTTTCCTTTCTTCTGCTTGCTTTAAGTTTTTTGCTTCTTTTTCTAGTTTCTTATGAGGAGGACTTTCGATTATTGGGTTGAGACCTTTAGTTTTTTTCTGATATAAGCATTTAGTGTTCTCAATTTTCCTAAGCCCTACTTAGCTGCATCCCACATATTTTGATATGTTGTATTTTCATTTGTGTTACATTATTATTTATTTCTCCTTGTATTAATTTTTTTTCACTTTTTTGGGGATTTCAGATTTTGTTTGACTCAGGAGCTATTTAGATGTATGTTGTTTAATTTCCAGGTGTTTGGATTTTTTTGTTGTTGTTGTCTTCCTGAAATGTATTGCTAGCTCAATTACATTATTGTTAGAGAACATACTCAGTATAATTTCAGTTCTTTTACATTTATTGAGGTTTGTTTTATGGCCCAGGATTTGATCTAGCTTGGTGAATGTCCTATAGGAACCAGGAAAAAAAAGTGTGTATTGTGCTTTTCTAGGTGGAGTGTTGTATATATGTCATTTAGATCCTGTTAGTTGCTCATGTTCTTTTATATCCTTGCCGACTTTTCTCTCTAGGAGTTTTACCAGTTGTTGAATGTGGGGTGTTGAAATCCTCAACTATAATTATGCATTTGTCTGTTTCTCTTTTCAGCCTAATTTGACTTCATGTATCTTTTAGCTCTGTTATTTTGGTGTGTTCACCTGGCAGATTGATCTTTTTGTCTTCATTCATTGTCTCTCTTTTCTCTAGTAATTTTCTTTGTTCTGACATATATTTTGACTAATACTAATATAGCCAGTCTTTTTAAATAATTGCCTGGTGTATCTTTTGTCATCCTTTCACTCTCAACCTAGCTGTGTCATCCTGTTTAAAGTCTTTTTTTTGTGTGTGGAGAGCATATTATTTCTTCAGTCCACCCTGCCAATCTTATAATTTTAAATGGTATATTTAGGCTATTACATTGAAGGTAATTATTGATATTTTTTATTTAATTTTTATCTTTTTAGCTCCTAATTCTAGTTCCACTTTTTCTCTTATTTAGACATTGTTCTAGGATTCTATATTTGTTTATGTGTAGTGTTTTTTAATATATTGTTTTATGTAGCTTCCTGGTGGTGGCTCTGGGTATTACATTGTACATAGTAACTTCTCACAGTCTACTGGTATACACGTTTACCAGTTTGAACGAAGTATAGAAACTTTATTTATATTTAAGCTCTTTCCCTATTGATTTTTCTCTATTTTTCTCCACTTTAAAAATATAATTATCTTAGGTATTTCCTATAATCCCCTAAGCACCATATCAGATGGTGTTACAGTTTTCCTTTAACCATGAAATGTAATTTATGAAACTCATGAGAAATAAAATAGTATTTATATTCATTCCTATTTTAACTTATTCTGATCTTCCTCTTTCCTTTTTTGTAGTTCCATGCCTTATTCTGCCTTTTTTTTTTCTTTTATGAACTTTCTAGCCGCCATTCCTTTAGGTTAAGTCAGCTGGTAACAGATGCTCTTAGTTTTCTTTAGTCTGAAAATATCATAATTTCCCTTTCCTTTCTGAAGCATATTTTCACTGAGTATAGAATTTTGGGTTGGCAGTTCCTTTGTTTCAGCACTTGAAAGGTGTGCCACTTTCTTCTGACCTCCATGGTTTCTGATTTTTCTCTCTGCTGTTCAGATTGGTAAATGATATTGATTCTCATCATGCTTACTGATTCTGTCTTCTGTCTTCTCCGCTGTACTGCTGAGCCCATTTGGCAAGTTTTGTATTTCAGCTATTTTTCAGTTCCAGGATTTTCATTTTGCTCTTTATATCCTTTCTTTTTTTTGGATGAGACTCAATTTTTTGTTTGTTTCAAGCATGTTTGTAATTGCTTGTTGAAACATCTTTAAGATGGCTGTGTTAAAATTCTTGTCAGCTAATACCAACATCTGATTCATCTGTCTTTTCTTATTCAAGCTGTAATTTTCCTGGTTCTTGGTATTACTGGTTTTTTATTGTATTATTGTTTCTTGTACATTTTGAGTATGTTATAAGACTCTGCATCTGATTTAAATCTTCCACTTTAGTACACCTTTTCTGACACCGTGCCAGCCAAGCAGGGGTGGAAAGCTAGGTTCCGTATTTGGCTTCTGCCGATAGCCTGAGAGGGAAGTGCTTTACTGCTCCTCCCTCCTGGTATCCCCTGACACAATGGAGAGAGACCCAGTTATCACTGGGCAGAAAATGAAAGCTCCAGCTCCTCACTCAGTCTTCTCTGATACCACCCCAGCAGGAATCAGTGGTAGTGTCTCTTGGTAGCCAGGCAAGGGTAGAAGTTTAGTATCCTCATTCAGCCTTTGCTGACTAAGGTAGGGATGGGGCCGCCGATTGTTCCTGGGTGTTTGGCAGGAGCACGGTGGTTATTGCCTTACGTTTTTCTCTTTCAAGCCTATACCTTTCCTGGTTCTTTGACTAAAAGGAAAAGACTCTTCTTGGGGAATTTGTTTTTTTTTTTTGGTCTGTGGCTTTTGGCGTTTCCAACAGCTTGGGATATGTTAAGAACCCAGCCTATGGTATCTTAAGCAAAAAAGCAAGCCAGGGAACTCATTGTCATGCCATTTCTTAGGCCTTGTAATCCCTAGCCTGCCTATCTTCTCTGTGCCTTTCAGAGTTTTATGTTTATTTTCTATGTAATGTCCAGAATTTTAGCTGCACTTAGTAGAAGAATAAGATGTACATCTATTCATGGATTGAGTTTTTAAATGTATTTATTACTTTAGCTAGAATGTACTAACAGTTTTTAAAAATTATGTCAGGAAAATCTTACAGAAGTAGTATTTGAGTGTCAAGAAAAGCAAAAACCAGCACAACCTATTGACATGGGCTCTAATGGCCAGGTTTTTAGGGATTTTCTAGAGTGGTAGAAGTAAAATTGTACCTTAGATATTTTATTTGTGGCATTTTGTATTTTAATCACCACCTTACTTTGATGAAATTAATGCCATACTGTACTGTTTTGGCTATAGAAACCTGGCGCAGTTGAGTTACAGCACAATAATTAGTTTTTGCTGTTCTAATGTACTTTTCTCTTTCCTCCAGGGCTGGTGGACTAGGCCTCAATTTTGTTGGTGCCAATGTTGTTGTATTATTTGATCCTACTTGGAATCCGGCCAATGATCTTCAAGCCATAGACAGGTATGATACTGACAACATTTAAAGTAATCTCCAAATACTTTTAATCTAAAAATACTCTTGAACTTTTAAGGTTGCTTATACTATGACTATGATTAGAGGAAAGGGGAAAACTTGTAAAAACATACGTTTAAGATAATCCTGACCTTCTCAATCCAAATAGCAGGCCAAAAATAGCCATTTATTTTTCATCCATCTCAGAATCCCATTAATATGACAGAAATGACCTTCAGAAGAAAGAATAAATTCCTAATACTGTGGGAAAATAGCATATTTCTGTACTAGTAGATCAGAAGTTTTGAGAAACTCCTGGAAGATAAAAAGCAAGTAGAATCTATCATCAGGACATCAGCAGAGAAATACTACAATCCTAAGTCTGCAGAAAAGAATACAGAAATTTCAAGCATGGGGTTTGTGCTACGGTATGTGGATGCAGACATAGTGCATCCATCTGGGAAATTGTTAATGTGCTGACTCTAATACAGATTCCCCTCCCACACTCTACTCTACAGAGGGGTTGGCCATAACAGGTACTCTTTGATTAAAGCTGAAAGAATACTTTTACGAATTTTATAAATAAATGGGGAATTGGACTGCAGAAAGGTTCCTAGAATGGGTGTTGGAACCAGATTATAAAGCTACAGCCAAGCCTGAAGGACTTCCAGATCTCCCCAGGACATGAAAAGAGGCAATAGACCTGTTACCTGCATGGAAACACAGACCAGCTTTCCAGGGATTCACTTAGTCATCATTTTAATTCTGAATGGGAAATGAAGAATTACGAAACATTTTAATAAAATTAGCCTAGCAGGAAAGCAAAAGGGCAAAGATGAAAAACAGACATTTAAGGGAATAAAATTAGGATGCCAAGGGAAAATAGTACATAAAAAAACCAATTAGTTCTTAGAAATTAAAACTATTGCCAAAATAAGGTAACTCAGTAGAAGGTCTGGAAAAAAAAGGAGAGGGCTAAAGGTAGTAATTGATATGGAAGATAAAAGGAATGAATATTTTTAAACATAAAAAGTCAAGAAACAAATAGATGTGAAATACGAGTAAAGAGAAATTGAGGAAAAATCCCAGAAATCATCATATGTCTATTCCAGAAATAATGAACATAGAGACTGGAGGACAGGGGAGATAATTGATGACAGGACTGGAGAAATTTTTATTAATTTTGAAGGGATACTTAGTATGAAGCAGGAATAGTGACTGAGAGGGAGAGAAAACATACATGTTAGTAATATTTCTAAGTTTCAAAGATAAAGAGAAGGGCTAAAAGGTTCCAGAGTGAGAAACAGGGAGAGAATGATTTGTAAAAACTGCAACAAAAAGGAAACGACACGTTATCAACAAAGAAATGAGAATCAGACTCAATTCAGCAGATCAGACTTTGAAGAACACACATTTCATCAGCATTATAGGATTCTAGGTGACAACAGACTTGTCAAGGTGAAAACATTTATATGGCTATAAGTGAAAGAAAATTATTTTGACTTGCATTTATAATCTGTGGCTAAAATTTTAAGTCTAAAAAATTACTGATAGTATGACTGAGAGGTTTTCATGCAGTTATAAAGAAAGGACTCCCTAAAATATGAAGGGATGGTATGAAAAAATTAGTAACAGTCAAGCTAAAATTTCACGTAGTTTTGATAAAATGTCAGAATAAGGGTAAAGGAGGAGTAAAATTGTGTTAGATTTTTTTTCCCCCTCAGGAAAGGACCAGGATATCCTGGTCAGTTCTCAAATTGTGTGCCAAAAAATGTTTTTAAATACTAACAAAAAATTTAGGGGCAACTACTAAAAGAGTGAGTTATAATAGTTACCTGGTACAATTTCCAAAAACACAGATGCTCACACTCCACCCTGCAGGCATTCTGATTAAATAGATGTACAATGGGACTCAACATTTTACATTTTAAAAAACACCGCGGTTGTAGATCAGAGGATGCTATCAACAGAGTAAAAAGGCAGCCTACAGAATGGGAGAAAATATTTGCAAATCACATATCTGATAAAGTATTAATGAAAAAATGCTCATCAACATGGGTCATTAGAGAAATGCAAATCAAAACTGCATTGAGATACCATCTCACGCCAGTTTGAATGGCGATCAAAAAATCTGGAGACAACAGATGCTGGAGAGGTTGTGGAGAAATAGGAACACTTTTACACTGTTGGTGGGAGTGTAAATTAGTTCAGTCATTGTGGATGACAGTGTGGCGATTCCTCAAGGACATAGAAATAGAAAACTTAATGCCATTGAAATGTACTCTTAAAAATAGCTAAAATGGTAAATCATGTGATGTTTTACCGCAGTGACTTTTAAAAACCACCCAAGGTGATTACGATACAATTGGTTCTCAACTCCACTTTGAGAAACACTGGGGATATCAAGTGTAAAACTTCCAAAAGAAATAAGAGCACCAAGAAAACATAATTATCTTAGTACGTGATAGGAAATGCATAGTTGTGTTGGGGAAGATAGAGGAAACTCAGAAAGCATGACAAATGGTGTCAGAAGTAAATTCAGATGTAAATATGAATATGTTAAAACTGTTTTTTGTTTTGTTTTGTTTGTTGAGACAAAGTCTCTGTCTGTCGCCCAGGCTGGAGTGCAGTGGCATGATCTTGGCTCGCTGCAACCTCTGCCTCCCAGGTTCAAGCGATTCTCATGCCTCAGCCTCCTGAGTAGCTAGGATTACAGGTGCCCGCCACCACACCTGGCTAATTTTTGTATTTCAGTAGAGATGAGATTTCACTATGTTAGCCAGGCTGGTCTCAAACTCCTGACCTCAGGTGATGCACCTGCCTTGGCCTCCCAGAGTGCTGGGATTACAGGCAAGCCACCACACCTGGCGAAAACTCTTTTTAGAATGAAGGAAAAAAGAAAAATCAGAAAGATGGTAACAAAATTAAGAATGGATGGCAATGTTAATATCAAACAAATTATTAACAGAATTCAAGACAAAAGGCATTAAGCAAAACAAAGAGGGCCGCAATCCACCAGGAAGTTATAAAAGTCGCTACATAAGAAAGCCAAAACACTCATACATGATGAGAAACAGATCCACAATTATGATGAGAAACTCCATCTATTAAAAAATAATAAATTAACTAGGCTAAATAAGTATGTAAATTATTTGAATAAAAGTTATCTACCATAATTTAGTAACTATATATACAGACACACCTGATTTTATTGTGCTTCGAAGATAATTGTGTTATTTACAAATTGAAGGTTTGTAGACATCCTGAGTCATGCAAGTCTTCCTGCACCATTGTTTCAACAGCATATGTTGAAACATAATTCTCACGTTATTTCAGATTCTTTATTATCACATCTGAGATGGTGATCTGTGATCACTGATCTTTGAAGTTACTATTGTACTTGTTTTGGGGCACCATGAACCATGCCCCTATAAGACAATGAACTTAATTGGTAAATGTTGTGTGTGTTCTGACTGCTCCCCTTATTTGTCATTCCCCTGTCTCATTCCCTCTCCTTGGGCTTCCCTCTTCCCTGAGGCACAGTATTTAAATTACGCCAATTAATAACCCTACAATAGCCTTTAGGTGGTCAAGTGAAAGGAAGAGTTGCGTGTTTCTCACTTTACATCAAAAGCTAAAAATGATTAAGCTTAGTGAGAAGGGCATGTTGAAAGCCAAGACAAGGCAAAAGCTAGGCTTCTTGTACCTAACAGTTAGCCAAGCTGTGAATGAAAAGGAAAAGTTCTTGAAGGAAATTAAAAGTGCTACTCTGGTGAACACATGAATGACAAGAGCACCAAACAGCTTTATTGCTGATACTAAGAAAGTTGTAGTGGTCTGGATCAAAGATCAAGCCGGCCACAGCATTCCATTAAGCCACAGCCTAATCCAGAGCAAGGCTCTAACACTCTTCAGTTATTTGAAGGCTGAGAGATGCAAGGAAGTAACAGAAGAAAAGTGCGAAGCTGCAGGGATTGGTTCTTGATGTTTAAGGAAAGCAGCCACCTCCTTAACATGAAAGTGCAAGGTGAAGCAGCAAGTGCTGATGTAGAAGCTGCAGCAAGTTACCCAGAAGATCTAGCTAAGATCGTTGTTGAAGGTACCTACATTAAACAGCAGACTTTCAATGTGAACAAAACAGCCTTGTATTGGAAGAAGATGTCATTGAGGACTGTAGTCACTAAAGAGGAGAGGTCAGTACCTGGCTTGAAAAGATAGGCTGACTCTCTTGTTAGAGACTAATACAGCTGATGACTAAGTTGAAGCCAGTACTTTACCATTCTGAAAATCTTAGGGCTTTTAAAAGTTATGCTAAATCTTCTCTGCCTGTGCTTTATAAATGGAAAAACAAAGCCTGGATGACACCATATCTCTTTACTGGATGGTTTACTGAATATTTTAATCCCACGGTTGAGACTTACTGCTCAGAAGAAAAGATTTCTTTCTAAATATTACTGCTTATTGACAATGCCCCTGGTCACCCAAATGTTCTGATGGAGATATACAATGAGATTAGTGTTGTTTATGCAGTAGCACAGCATCCATTCTGCAACCCCTGGATCAAGTTGTACTTTTGACTTTCAACTCTTACTGTTTAAGAAATATATTTTGTAAATCCATAGCTGTCATATATAGTGATTTCTCTGATGGATCTGGGCAAAGTCTGTTGAAAACCTTCTGGAAAGGATTCACCCTTCTAGATGCCATTTAAGAACATTTGTGATTCATGAGAAGACGTCAAAATATTAAACAGGTGTTTGGAAGAGGTTGAATTCCAACTCTCACGGATGACTTTGAGGAGTTCAACTTTAGTAGAGGAAGTAATTCCAAATGTGGTGGAAATAGCAAGAGAACTAGAATTAGAAACAAAGCCTGAAGATGTGACTAAATTGTTGCAACCTCATGATAAAACTTTAATGGGGTTGGGCGCAGTGGCTCACACTTTGGGAGGCCAAGGCAGGTGGATTACTTGAGGTCAGGAGTTTGAGACCAGCCTGGCCAACATGGTCAAACCCCGTCTCTACTAAAAATACTAAAATTAGCCAGGCAGGATGGTGTGTGCCTGTGGTCGGTCCCAGCTACTCAAAAGGCTGAGGCAGGAGAATCACTTGAACCCAAGAGATGGAGGTTGCAGTGAGCAGAGATCACTCCACTGCACTTCAGCCTGTGGGACAGAGCAAGACTCCGTCTGAGAAAAAACAAAACAAAACAAAAACAAACTTTAATGCGTGAGGAATTGTTTCTTAGGAATGAACAAAGGAAGTAGAGTCTTGAGAATGGACTCACTTCTGGTGAAGATGCTGTGAACATTGTTGAAATAACAACAAAAGATTTAAAATATTACATAAACTTAGTTGATAAAGCAGTGGCAGGGTTTGAGAAGACTGACTCCAGATTTGAAGGAAGTTCTGCAGTGGATAAAATACTGTCAAACAGCATCACATGCTACAGAGGAATCTTTCAAGAAAGGAAGAATCAATTGATGTGACAGACTTCATTGTTGTCTTATTTTAAGAAATTGTCACATCCACCCCAGCTCTCAGCAACCACCACTCTAATCAGTCATTACCCATCAATGCAGAGATGAGACCCTCTGCCAGCAAAAAAAAAAAAAAAAAGAAAAATTACAAATTACTGAAGGCTTAGATGCTTTTTGGCATTTTTAAAGTAACGTTTCTAATTATTTTTAATTTTATGTGCATTTTTTGTAACATTTCTAATTATTTTTAATTTTATGTACATTTTTTAAAGATGTAATGCTATTCACACTTACTAGACCAGAGTATAATCTAAACATAACATTTATATGCACTGGAAAATAAAATTTATGTGACTTACTTTCTTGCAATATTCTCTTTATTAGTGTGGTCTAGAACCAAACCTGCAGTATCTCCAAGGTATGTCTGTGACTATAACAACAGAGAATAACCAGTGTTTTCCGTGATCGTAAATGTTAATAGAAAATCACAAAAGGTTGATTCTATGACTTCAAAATACCCCCGCAATTCTAGAAAATAACAAACATGTAGCCAATGAATTCTAGCCATATAGAAATTTTGAAACATATTTTTAAATAGCTCTTATTAGGAAATCAAAGAGTGATGTAAGCAAGATTGTGTACTGTGAAACTCCTGATACTTGTTGCCACATAGAAACATTAGCAAAACAACTAGAGACAACTAAAGTAATTTTATTGGAGCTCTTTTAAACCTATCAGATATCTATGGCAACTAAGCAAACTCTGTCAAGAAGAAGCCACATTCAAAGCTATAGGAAATTGTGTAGTGTTTTGTTCACTCTTCTCTACTGCAGTGCAGCTGGGAAGAAATGGCCAGTTCCCTCTCTCAGTGTGAAAGGAGTAGTGGAGAACTCTTGTGCAATCTTCTAATTTGCCTGGAAGCTGCCTGAAGGACTGGTTTCTGTCTTGCCTGACTCAACACTAAGATGATGAATGGTGGCATAGTTGGATCAGACTGGTAGAAGCTGTGAAAGGCAGTGGCATTCTTTATGCTGTTTGAAAGCTGCAATGCAACTGTACATCTTTGGACATCTTGAGCAAGAGATTATGGGTAGAGGAACACAACAGAATATCTAGGGCCTTGAAAAGAAGCTAAAGTAAGACTTTCTGGAAAATTAAGACATGTAAAAGCTGTTGTGTATGCAGGAGAAATCTGGAAACACACACAGACACATACCTAAGCAGAATGTATACCCAGAAATGATCTGAAAAGACTTTAAGCCTTCACTGTATCCTGTTCCCAAGGCTCAAGACACACCCTGTTAATTAGTGTAGGTCTTGCATACCAGTTTGCAAATACTGGGAGAGTTGGCTGTCTTTTAAAATGGTAGTTTTCAACAAAAGACCATAAGACATTAAAAAAACAAACAAACATGAAAATACAGCTCTTCAGAGTAACGAAATAAATCTCCAGAAACTGTCCCTGAAACAAAACAGGCATTGAACTTACTAGACAAAGGCTTTAAAACAAGTATCTTAAATACTCCGAGAGTAAAAGTAAAACACAGAGAAACAACTAGTGAGAAAAGGATATATGAGCAAGATAAGAATATCAACAAAGAGATAGAAATTATTAAAAAAAAAACAGTGGAAATTTTGTAGTCAATAAGCACAATAACCAAAACGAAAAATCAACAAGGTTTGGAAAAAAAAAAAAAAAAATGAGAGAGAACCAAACAAATTCTGGACATGAAATTCGACTTTGGAATTGAAAAATTCACAACAGCAGACCAAAATAGGAAGAAAGAATATGCAAACTTGAAGATAGGCTATTTGAGATTATTGAGTCTGAGGAGCAAAAACAAAAGAAAGTGAACATTTGGGACACTATGGAATGGACCTATATGTACATTAAGGAGGCTCAGAAGAAAGAAAAGGACAAAAGAGTAGATGAAGGAATAGTCAAAAGTTCTCCAGCTTTGAGGGAAAATACAGATACACAAATACAAGAAGGTCAGCCGAATCTAAATAGTATAAACCCCAAAGAGAGCCGCACTGTGACACATCATAATCAAACCGTCCACAGTCAAAGAGAGCATCTTGAAAGCAGCAAGAGAAAAGCAACATGTCATGTACAAGAAATTTCCAATAAGATTATCAGTGGATTTATCAGCAGAAACCTTGTAATCCAGAAGGCAGTGGGATGATATATTTAATGTATTGCAGGGGGAAAAAAATGTCAACTGAGCAACAAAGAAAAAGCATTTACCAAGAATTTTATATTGGGCAAAACTTCCCTCAAAAATGAGGATAAGTTAGGTATTTGCAGACAGACCAAACCTTGAGGGAATTCATTACCAGTACACCTGCCCTGTGAGAAAACCTAAAGGGAGACCTTCAAGATGAAATGGAAGGATACTAGACAGTAACTCAAAGTCACACAAAAAGAGAAAGATCTCCAGTTAAGGCAAATACATGGACAAATATAAATACCAGTATTATTGTAATTTTGGCTTGTAACTCTGCTTTTTTATTTTCTGTAGGATTTAAAAGACACATGCATAAAATAATTATAAATCTGTGTCAATGAGTACATGTTATATAAAGATGTAATTTATGACATTGTTATCACTGAAAGATAGATTGATTTAAGGTTGTTATAACTTTAAAATATTATATGTAATCCCTATGGTAACCACAACAAAAATATCTAAAGTATATGTAAAAGGAAATGAGAAAGGAATAAAAATATGTCACTAAAAACATAAATTCAACACAAAGAAAGGCAGTAATGGAGAAATTTAGGGGCAAAATAGTTATAAGACATATAGAAAAAAAATAAAGTTGCAAAAGTCAGTTCTTCCCTATTCTTAATTATTTCAAATATAAACGGATCAAATTCCCTAATTAAAAGGTGTAGATTGGCAGAACAGATTTTAAAAACAGTGTTCAACTATATGCTATCCATAAGAGACTCACTTTAGATCCAAGAATATATACAGGTTGAAAATAAAAGCATGGAAAAAGATATTTCATGCAAATAGTAACCAAAAGAGAGTAGGGGTGATTGTATTAATATCAGACAAAATAGACTTCAAGTCAACAACTGTTAGAAGAGAAAAAAAGAAATTATCCAGTGGTAAAAAGTGGATTCTCCAAGGAGATTTACATAAATTCATTAATTCAACAAACAGAGCTCCAAAGTGTATGAAACAAACATTGACAGAATTGAAGGGAGAAGCACCTCTACAATAATAATGGGAGACTTCAATACCTGACTTTCATAATGTGTAAAACATTCAGACAGAAGATGAATAAGTAAAGAGAGGATGTGAACAACACTATAAACAAATTGGACCTAACAGAGATATGTAGAATTCTCCTTCCAACAACAGCAGAATATATATTTTTCTCAAGTATACAATGAACACTCTCCAGGATAGATCATATGTTTAGGCCACAAAACAAATTTTTAATAAATTTTAAAAGATTGAAATCATTCATTTTTTTCTAATCACAGTGCAATGAAACTAGAAATCAACAGCAGGTGAAAAATTGAAAAATTCACAAATATGTGTAAATTAAACAACACATGCTTAATTAAAGGGTTGAAGAAGAATTCACAAGGGAAGTTAGAAAATAGCTTGAAACAAATGAAAACACACACCGAAACTTACAGGATGCAGCCATAGTCATGCTAAGAGGGAAACTTATAGCTATAAATGCTTACGTTGAAAAAGAAGGAGGATCTAAATGAACAATTTACTTTCCACCTTAAGAAACTAGGAAACGGAAAAACCCCCAGAGCTAGCCAGAGGAAGGAAATAACAAATGTAAGAACAGAGATAAGTAAAACAAATAATAGAAAAACAAGAGGAAATCAATGAAACCAAGAGTTGGTCCTTTGAAAAGATCAAGAAAATGGTGGATAAATCTTTAGCTGGATTGACTAAGAGAAAAGAAAGAAGCCTCAAAAAATTAACATCAAAAATGAAAGAGGGGACATTGCTACTGATTTTACAGGAATAAAAAGGAGTATAAGGGCACTATGAACATTTGTATACCAACAAATTGAATAGTCTAGGTGAAATGGACAAATTCCTAGAAGTATACAACCTAGAACGAATGAATCATGAAGACAGAAAACATGAATACTGTGTAAGGAGATTGAATCAGTAATCAAAAACCTGCCAACAAAGCTCAGGACTGTGTGGCTTTACTGATGAATTCTACCAAACATTTAAAGAATTTACACCAGCCATTCTCAAATGCTTCCAAAAAACTGAAGAGGAAGAAACACATTCCAATTAATTCTATAAAGCCAGCATGACCCCAATACCAAAATCAAAAACTTTACAAGAAAGAAAACTACAGACCAATAATCCTTTTGAATGTTAATGCAGAAATACTCAGTAAAATGCCAGCAAGCTAAATTCAGCAGCATATTGAAAGGAGGATACACCAAGTAGGATTTATTCCTGGAATGCAAGAATAGTTCAACATCCTACAAAAATCAATGCAATACGCCACATTAACAAATGAAGGAATAAAGACACATAATCATTTCACCGATGCAGGAAAAGCATTTGACAAAATTCAACATCTTTTTATGACAAAAACTCAACACATTAAAAGGAAACATGCTGGACACAGTGGCTTATGCTTATAATCCTAGCACCTTGGGAGCCAGGGGCAGGTGGATCACTTGAGGTCAGGAGTTCAAGGCCGGCCTGGCCAACATGGCAAAACTCTATCTCTACAAAAAAAATACAAAAATTAGCCAGGCGTGGTGGTGCGCGCCTGTACTCCCAGCTGCTTGGGTGGCTGAGGCACAATGATCACTTAAGCCAGGGATGTGGAGGTTTGTAGTGAGCTGAGATCGTGCCACTGCACTCCAGCCTGGGCAACAGAGTGACTCCATTCCAAAAGAAAAAACAAGAAAGAAAGAAACTACTTCAACATAAGATCATTTATGAAAAACCCAGAGCTAACATTATGCTCAGCGGTGTCATGATTGAACTGTTTTTCCTCTAATATCAGCTACAAAGAATGGATACCTGTTTTTGCCAGCAAAGGACAAAGATACTTTCATATTGTACCTAGAGTCATCAAATTCAGAGACAGAAAATAGAATGGAAGTTGCTAGTAGCTGGGGACTGGGGAATGAGGAGTTATTGTTTAATGAGTAGAGGGTTTCAGTTTGGAAAGAGTCCGTAACTATATAGATGTTATAGTTGCGTAACAGTGTAGATATACCTAATATGACTTACCTGTACACTTTAAAGTGGTTAAAATGGTTAAATATTTTAGGTATATTTTGCCACAATAAGAGGAAATCAAGAGAAAAACTTGCTATTTAGAAATAACAATAAAATTACTCTGAATCAATATTTCAATTCTGATGCTAATTCCGATTTTTAAATTTATTTATTAAGAAAGACTGAAAGTAAAAAAAAATGGTATAATTTAGAAAACTAGCACAAAGTAAATTTATTAAGATAAAAACAATATAAATTTTAACTCATTCATTGAAAAGAGTAGGCATTTTTGAAAAGTCTAATCTGAGGGAAAAAGGCAAATACATAGAAACGCTTAAGAAGTAGAAAGGCCATCTAACCAATAACTATTTATTTGCAATACTTAATATTTTATGTACCACCTTGTTCAAATACATTTGGAAGAATAAGGACAAAGGAATAATGGCTACACTTATTGTTTATGGTAAGGCAGGAACTCTGATTTTTGGTGCTTTCCATGGATTATCTCATTTAATAGTCAGGATATCCTTATGTGATAGGCACTATTGTGCCCATTTTACACATGAGAGAGCTGAGGCACAGTGCACTTAAACAACTTGCTCAAGGTCACAGCCAGTAAGTGGCAGGGTCAGGATCTGAATCCATGTCGTCTTACTGCAAAGCTTACACTTTTAATCAGCCTCTCCTCACAGACAGATGTCAAGGACATTGGTTAAAATGAAAACCACAGAAATATCTTCTCCCTGTTTTTGGTCTTAGGACATTTGCTATATTTTGTACTTTTTCATTAGGTCATTGAGACATACTGTCTTATTTATCCCAGTATTCCTCAAATCACAATGTACTGTGCTTTGGTATTCACTGAAAGTTAGTTCACAATAAAACTGAATGAATAGCGTTCCTCTTCCTCTCCCTCTCTTTCCACTGACTCTGACAGCAGTAACTAAGAATAGAAATGAAGCTAATGACCTACCTATTGTATAACAGTTCTTCAACACTTGTCTGCACATGGTGAAAGACTCATCACTTAGAAATCCTTGCTTTATGGACCAAGAAATGATGAAGCATAGGTGCATAGTAACACTCATCTAAAATTTTTGTCTGTAAAGATTAAAGGATATGTATCCTATCCTAATGGAATCTCTGCCATTCTCTGAACAACTGGCTTGAGCATACATCCAAAGGACATTTTCTTAGATCCATTTCTGATTTTCTTTAGAACCCAAACACTGTAGGAGAGAAAGGGATGCTGAGCCCCTCCTCTGCCTCCAGGTTGCAGAATGGAGGTGAGAATGCAGTACCTTACCCATGGCGGTGTTGTGTCACAGGAGCCTCCTTTTCCTGCTGGAGGTGTGAGTAAGATTTGCAGGATCCAAGATGTCCTCTAATAAAAGTCCTTTATGAGGAGGAATGGGTAAAGGAGGCAGAGAAAATCAAATACAACATATGGGTGACCTTACAAGTTTGAAGATAAATTTCCCCCAAATTGTAACATTTTCAAGCTTGTAGGCAGTATGGCCTTGCCTCAGTTCCCCTCAACAACTGTAACAGGCATTCGGTGCTCATACAGAGAATACTATAAAGCCTCCCATATGAGAGAAGCTGTGGGGAATGGACCCACAGTTAAACCACTGTGATGAATCAGGTTAGAAATTTAATTAGCACTATGGTCTGTATGGAAACACCTTGGATGCCAGTCAACTGAGTGATTCAGTCAGATTTGCTGAATTGAAATCTCTGTGGATAGGACTGTAAACCAGCATTTCCATAGACTTCACAGTTGATTATTTTTTGCTAGGTGATTTTTTTTTTTACTTTTCAACAGTTTTAGTAAAGTATAATTGACAGGCAATAAACTGTACATACTTCAAGTGTACAATTGATAAGTTTTGGCTTATGTACCTGTGAAATCATCACCACAATTAACATAATAAACATACTCATTACCCCTGAATTTTCCTTCAGCCCCTTTGTGACCCACCCCTCCCATTCTTCCCCATCCCTTTATCGCCAAGTAACCACTAGTCTGCTTTCTGGCACTATGGATTAGTTAGCATTTTGGGGAGTTTTATATAAATGAAATCTTTGGGGAATAATCTATAAGCTTAAAGCTGTCATAAAAGAAAAACCTGAATGTAGGAAAAGTTTTTAGATGGTGGAAGGTGATGTTTATAACAGAAATGAAGTTGATATTTCTATGTTTTCTAGCATATTTTTCTCTTTAATTTTCTATACAAATTTGAATTTTTTGATTATTACTAAATGTTTAAACATAAAATGTTTCTCTTTAAATTAATTAAAATTTTGACAATTTTCCATTTTTATGTCCCAAAGCTACTTCTTGAACCCAAAGTTGTTTCACTTGATTTTTGTTTGTATTTTAAATCTTTTTACAGAGCATATAGGATTGGACAGTGTAGAGATGTGAAAGTGCTTAGGCTGATCTCCTTGGGAACTGTGGAGGAAATCATGTATTTACGACAGGTATACAAGCAGGTAAGTATGTTTCCCTTCTTCTGTTTCAGAGGTCAGCGTTTATCTGTTTTCAAAAATTAAGAACAAATTTGTGTAAAATGAAAGTTTTAAATTTTATTATATCATATGGACTTTAATAAGATTATAAAAATACCCTTGAATACACTCATATGAAACAGATTATTAGATACATTGAATTTTTGAGCTGAAAGTTTTCTAGAGCAGTACCTCTTAAACTTTAGTGTACATGTGAATTACCTAGGGATCTTGTTAAAATACTGATTCTTATTTAGTAGGTCTAAGGTGGAGCCCATGATTTGGAATTTTTAACTAGCTCCCAAGAGTCCAAGTAAAACCAATCAGCAGCTCACAATTTGAGTAGCAAGGTCACAGCTCCCCGGACTACAGGCCAAGATGGAATGGTTTGCTACAAATGGGCTACAGGTGCACTGAGACGTTAGTCCCACAGCGTTCTGGACAGCAAGAGTACCTAAGCCAGTGCATTAGTTCATTCTCATGCTGCCATAAAGAACTGCCCAAGACTAGGTAATTTATAAAGGAAAGAGGTTTGACTCACAGTTCACATGGCTGGGGAGGCCTCTGGAAACTTACAGTGGAGGGGGAAGGAAACATGCCCTTCTATATGTGATGCCAGGAAGGATAAGTACTGAGCAAAAAGGGAAAGGCCACTTATAAAACCGTCAGATCTCGTGAGAACTCACTATGATGAGAACAGCAGCATGGGTATAACTGCCCCCATGATTCAGTTACCTCCCACCGGGTCCCTCCCACAACACATGGGGATTATGGGAACTGTAATTCAAGATGAGATTTGGTTAGGGACACAGCAAAACAGTATCTGCTAGGTTCCAGCCTTGAGTACTTCTTCTTTTTACACCAGGTAGATATTCATATGTTACCATTTTCTATATGTGCCCTGACATGAAGATTAGGGAGCACTACCTTAGAGATACATACGGTACATGATGAAACTGGGACCCCAGAGATGCCCCAGTAAATCACATTATAGGAACAGAACTTAAGTGTGCTAACTACTTTGCTGGTACTTTTAGTGTTTGTCTAAAATTGCATTAATATGCTTGGCATATCAATTACTACTTTTACGCCTCTAAACAAACAATATTCATTTAATTTACAACTGGATACTTGAGACAATCTGGAATAAGGTCCAAGTGTAATTGTAAATGTTGAATTTGAATTGCTTCCTGTATGTTCAGTTGGCATCTATAGCAAACATCTGCCACATGTGTTGGTAGTTAACCTAAGAATGATCCAATCTTAAATTTATGCTATTTTCTTCATTCTAAAAATAGAATTGTACACAGCAGTTTTTGTTTAGTCTTAAAGCTTTCAGCTTTATAATATACTGTGCATCTTTTTTTTTTTTTTGGTATGGCACAACTACTTGAAAATTATTTTTTTTCTGACCTATTTAATTAACCTTGGGAAAAAGTGGGATGTTATTCATCTTAGGAGCTGTTCTTTTGAGTACTGTCTTAGATGTCTTACAAGTAAGAGTCTTTCCTCAATCATGTAGTAATTTTTTTCAGTCCATTACTATATACATTTTCTTTTTACCTATTCATCTGACTCCAAAATAAAATGTGTTGTTATAAAATAGATACTCTATAGTAGTATAGAATAAAACAGGCTTCAGAAGATGAGGTAATTTAAGAACTTTGTATGACACAAAGAAGATGGCAATCCTGTAAGGAAAAGGCATTAAATATGGTTTAAAGATAGTTTGGAATTTAAACCAAGGGTACAAATGGCGCACACCTTCTAGCCTCCCAGGTTGGCCTTCAGTCTTTTGGAGGGGGAAAATCCAAAAATGATGTTCTCAAAAAAAAACTAAAACTGTTAGAAAGCAAGACAATTGTAAGGAGTCCTAAAAGACAAAAGGAAGTTGGGATCAGATTGAAGGAAGAAGCCAAGCTAAACTCAGTCAGAAGAAGACTTCTGAAAAGGCAGGTGCAGCCTCTGGATGTTCCAAGCCTAGAGTCAGCAGATACTAAAAAAGACAGGAACCTTGGGGTAGGGGCGGAGCCCTCTTTGTGTCACTGATGGTATAACAAGATGGTTTAGCCCTTACAATCTTACCTTACTTGGACCAAATTACAACCGGCAGAAGTGTCAAGTGAGAATAATAAGTAGAAGTACCAGAAGCAAAGAAGCAAGACAGAGCTCCAAATTTTTCTAATCTTCAGAAGAAAGTCCCTCCTATTGCCCAGAAGACTAATTACTTGCACCTTCCACCTTATTTCAAATAAGCACGGCAGTAGACAGAGATAAGCATGTGAAATATTTAAAGGCAGATGAATAGCCTAGCCAAAAATAATTACCTAACATTTTAAGAAAATAAATACTTTGAAAAAGGCACTATAGCAGGCTGAATACTGGCCCTCAAAAATATAAATTTTGAATCCCTGAAAATTGTAAATCGTACTTTATATGGAAAAAGGATCTTTGCAGATGTGATTACATTACAGGTCTTGAGATTTGGGGATTATCTTGGATTATCCACAAGTGTCCTTACATGAAAGAGCCAGAGGGTGATTTGACACAGACAGAAGAGGAGAAGACAGTGTAACCACAGAGGCATTGATTGGAGTGATGTGCCAGGAGCTAAGGAATGCTGGCAGCCAGCACAAGGTGGAAGAGGCAAGAAGTAAATTCTTTCCTAGAGCCTCCAGAAGGAATGTGGTTCTGCCAACACCTTGATTTCAGTTCAGTGATACTGATTTCAGATTTTTGGCTCCCAGAACTCTGAAAGGCTTAAATGACCCTCCCACCTCAGCATCCCGAGTAGCTGGAACTATAGGTGCATGCATCACACCCAGCTAATTTTTTATTTTTACTATTGTAGAGACAGTTTTACTATGTCACCCAGGCTGGTTGAAACTGAGTTGTTAATTCAGAACTCTTCCACAAAGACAGATTCTAGCCCAGATGACGTCAGTGGTCAATTCTGTCAAACACTTAATACTTTTGAAAACAGAGAAAGAGGGAACACTTCCAGCTTACTTCACCAAGGTGGAAGAATTCCGATACCAAAACTTGACAAAGACATTACAAGAAGAGAAAATGACAGATGAATATCTCTCATGAACATAAATATGAAAATCTTCAGCCAAGCATCCGTTTTGAGTCAATTACCCCCTTTCCCCTCAAAAGATAGGTTGAAGTCCTAACCTCTGGTACATGTGAATGTGATTTTTTAAAAAATATCTATTTTATTGCCTTTTAGGTTTTGGGGTACATGTGAAGAACATGCAAGATTGTTGCATAGGTACATACATGGTTTGCTGCCTTCCTCCCCATCACCTATATCTGGCATAATGTGATCTTATTTGTAAGTAGGGTCTTTGCAGATGAGTTTAAGATGAGGCCACATTGGATGAGAGTGGGCCCTAATCCATTGACTTATATCTGTATAAGAAGGGGGAAATCTGGATACAGATGGACACAGGAAGAATGCCATGGTGTGACAATGGAGGCAGAGATTGGAGTGATGCTGCCATGAGCCAAAGAATGCCACGGATTGCCAGAAACTGCCAGAACCAAGAAAGAGGCAAGGAAGGATTATTCCCTAGAATCTTCAGACAGGGCATGGCCCTATGGACACCTTGATTTCAGATTTAGCCTCCACAACTATGAGAAAATATATTCCTATTGTTTTAAGACATCCAATTTGTAGTACTTTGTTATGGCAGAATTGGGAAACTAGTATAGCCTCTAAGGGAAATACAGAGAATTGTAAATTTGACTGTTTTTTTTTTTTTTTTTTT
>NW_016107511.1:2415851-2431373 GCF_001604975.1 Cebus imitator | reverse complement strand
CAGGCCAATATCCATGATGAACATAGATGCAAAAATCTTCAATAAAATACTGACAAGCCAATTGCAACAGCACATCAAAAAGCTTATCCACCATGATCAAGTAGGCTTCATTCCGGGCATGCCAGGCTGGTTCAACATACGCAAGTCTGTAAACGTAATTTACCACATAAACAGAACCAAAGACAAAAACCACATGATTATCTCAATTGATGCAGAGACGGCCTTTGACAAAATTCAACAGCCCTTTATGCTAAAAACCCTCAATAAACTAGGTATTGACGGAACATATTTGAAAATAATAAAAGCTATTTACAACAAACCAACAGCCAATATCATACCGAATGGGCAAAAACTGGAAGCAGTCCCTTTGAAATCTGGCACTAGACAAGGATGCCCTCTCTCACCACTCCTATTCAATATAGTATTGGAAGTTCTAGCCAGAGCAATCAGGCAAGAAAAAGAAATAAAGGATATTCAAATAGGAAAGGAGGAAGTCAAATTGTCTCTACTTGGAGACGCCATGATTGTATATCTAGAAGACCCCATTGTCTCAGCCAAAAATCTCCTAAAATTGATAAGCAACTTCAGCAAAGTCTCAGGATACAAAATCAATTTGCAAAAATCACACGCATTCCTATACACCAATAACAGACTTAAAGAGAGCCACATCAAGAATGAACTGTCATTCACAATTGTTACAAAGAGAATAAAATACCTGGGAATACAACTAAACAAAGGATGTAAAGGACCTCTTCAAGGAGGTCTACAAACCACAGCTCAAGGAAATAAGAGAGGACACAAACAGATGGAGAAACATTCCATGCTCATGGTTAGGAAGAATCAATATCGCAAAAATGGCCATACTACCCAAAGTAATTTACAGACTCAATGCTATCCCCATCAAGCTACCAATGACCTTCTTCACAGAACTGGAAAAAACCACCTTAAACTTCATATGGAACCAAAAGAGAGCCCACATAGCCAAGTCAATTCTAAGCAAAAAAAAGCAGGAGGCATGACACTGCTAGACCTCAAACTATGCTACAAGGCTACAGTAATCAAAACAGCATGGTACTGGTACCAAAACAGAGATATAGACCAATGGAACAGAACAGAGGCCTCGGAGGCAACACCACACATCTACAACCATCCAATCTTTGACAAACCTGACAAAAACAAGCAATGGGGAAAGGAGTCCCTGTTCAATAAATTGTGTTGGGAAAGCTGGTTAGCCATGTGCAGAAAGCAGAAACTGGACCCCTTCCTGACACCTCACACTAAAATTAGCTTCAGATGGATTAAAGACTTAAACATAAGACCTAACACCATAAAAATCCTAGAAGAAAACCTAGGCAAAACCATTCAGGACATAGGCGTAGGCAAGGACTTTATGACCAAAACACCAAAAGCATTGGCAACAAAAGCCAAAATAGACAAATGAGACCTAATCAAACTCCACAGCTGCTGCACAGCAAAAGAAACAGTTACTAGAGTGAAACGGCAACCAACAGAATGGGAAGAAATTTTTGCAATCTACCCATCTGACAAAGGGCTGATATCAGAATCTACAAAGAACTAAAACAGATTTACAAGAAAAAAACAAGCTCATTCAAAAGTGGGCAAAGAACATGAACAGACACTTTACAAAAGAAGACATACATGAGGCCAACAAACATATGAAAAAATGCTCATCATCAATGGTCATTAGAGAAATGCAAATCAAAACTACATTGAGATACCATCTCATGCCAGTTAGAATGGCGATCATTAAAAAATCTGGAGACAACAGATGCTGGAGAGGATGTGGAGAAATAGGGACACTTTTACACTGTTAGTGGGAGTGTAAATTAGTTCAACCATTGTGGAAGACAGTGTGGCTATTCCTCAAGGACCTAGAAATAGAATTTCCATTTGACCCAGCAATCCCGTTACTGGGTATATATCCAAAGGATTATAAATCATTCCTGTATAAAGACACATGCACACAAATGTTCATTGCAGCACTGTTTACAATAGCAAAGACCTGGAACCAACCCAAAAGCCCATCGTAGACTGGACAGGGAAAATGTCGCATATGTACACTATGGAATACTATGCAGCCGTCAAAAACAATAAGTTTGTGTCCTTTGTAGGGACACGGATGAACCTGGAAACCATCATTCTCAGCAAACTGACACAAGAGCAGAAAATCAAACACCGCATGTTCTCACTCATAGGTGGGTGTTGAACAATGAGAACACATGGACACAGGGGGAGCATCACACACTGGGGTCTGTAGGGGGGAAATAGGGGAGGGACAGCGGGGGGTGGGGAGTTGGGGAGGGATAACATGGGGAGAAATGCCAGATATAGGTGAAGGGGAGGAAGGCAGCAAATCACACTGCCACGTGTGTACCTATGCAACAATCTTGCATGTTCTTCACATGTACCCCAAAACCTAAAATGCTATTAAAAAAATACTCTGCAAAAAGCTTTTTAAAAAATTATATTTTGAGGTGTTTTTTGTGGGGTTGGGGAGATTGGTGGTATTCTTTGTTGGTCGGGGCATTGGAGAGATGCTCATATACTATTGTTGAGAAACAACTAGTATAGGTATTGTAGAGGCCCCATACTTAAGTTGACAGAAATCCTGTCACATATGCCCAGTGAAGGATGACAAAGGAAGGATGACAAGGGTTTTTATTTAGCATTGCTTGCGTTTGTTTAAAAAACAAACCCAAATGTCCAACAGTAACAGAATGATAAATTCTGATACCTATGTTACTTTGTGACAGTAAAATTAAATTGCAGTCAGATCAAATGTACTGATGTGGCAAGATGTCTTAGACATTTTTAAATGAGTCCAAAAAGCAATTTACAGAACAATATATACAGTGTTTTAATGTGCTTACACATAAAACTATTTCTGTGTGTTAAGACTGTCCCTGATTTATGACATGGTTCAACTTCATATTTTTTCAGTTTTATGATGGTGCTAAAGTGATAACCTATTTGTGTATGAAGTATGCTCCTCTATTTACAATGGGGCCACATCCAGTTAAGCCTGTGCTAACTCCAAAACTTACTTTAGACCTAATGGTATTTTCAACTTACAATGGGTTTATTTAGAGATATCTCCATCATAAATTAAGGAGCATCTGTATGTATAAATAGCTTTAACTTCATTGAAAGATGTCTAGAAGGATACACCTAAACATTACAGCACTGGTTAGACTAGTAAGGAGTGACCTGTATTGTTCGTTCATCAGGGGCTTTTATTTTGATATCTTTTGTTGCATTTGTTGTAATAACGCATTCAGGATATTTTATACATTTTAAAAATATAAACATCACTTCTCAGCAGCTGTGCTCCTTCAGGCTTGGAACATTTAAGCAATCTAAAGTTTGGCATTCAGAAATTCATCTCTTGTGTCGGGTGTGTGTGTGTAAATTTATAAGTATTTGCAGAAGAATGACAAGAATAGCACAAAGAACCCCCAAGTAGCTTCACTCTAATTCCCTATTTGCTGACATTTTACACACTTGCTTTCTCTTTCTGTCAGCCATTATTCTTTTTCTGAGCCATTTAAGACTTCTCACCACCGTGTATTTCCCCAAAGAAACAACACTCTCCTACCAACACTCTAAATTTTCCAGTGTGTATTTCCCCAAAAGAAGTACACTCTGCTCCTTAATATATACATTTAAAAGTTTTACGCATTCTAAACACCCGGTTGTATATACTGTTCTGCACCTGGTTTTCCCTGCCCCCCACGCTCCTCTCCAAAATGCAGTTATTCACATCAAGAAATTAACATTGATAAAACATGATGCTATAATCCACAGGACCCATTCAATTTCCCCACCTCTCCCAGCAAGGTCTCTTTTTTCCTTCTGGTCCAGGATTTAATCAAGGGTCATGGCTCCATTTGCTTGTGTCTCCAGTTTTCTTCATCCTGGGGTAATTACCCACACGTTCTTTGTCTTTCAAGACCTTGACCATTTTAAAGAATAAGGCCTTTCTTTGTGTAGAATGTCCTTCAGCCTAGGTCCATTTGATGTTTCCTCATGTCCGGACTCAGGCCAAGCAGTATTGGCACAAATATTACAGGCACGATGCTGTGCTCTTTTTGTTGCATCAGTCAGAAATCACATGAGAGTGGCCTGCTTTAACTGTTCCTCACGTTAACCTTGATCACAAGTCAAGTTTGTGTCGGCTGAGTTTCTTCACTGCAAAGTTACTATTTTTTTCTTTGTAATTGATAAGTAGTTTATGGGGAGATCCTGTGAGACTGCCAGTTCCTCATTCCATTCCTCATCAAACCTGCACGCATCAGCCTTAGCGTTCATTTGTGATTCCTGTCTGAATCAGCTACCACTGTAATGGTTGTCAGGTGGTGATTTTTCTATTTCCATTACCCTTCTTGATTATTCTTTGGCACTCTACCATTAATGAGCTTTCCCTTCTATTTATTTAATCTGTGTGGTCTCATGGCTTCCTATTTTTGTAACAGATTACAACCCATTGAATATCACTGTTTACTTTGATGTTCATATTGTCTCATATTTGACTAGTGGGAACCCATTAGTGTGGTTTCTGTGTCATTTCTGCTTGCTCTGATCATTCTTTTTGCACTTCTTTACTGTGATAGGCTGAATAGTAGTCCTCCAAAGATGTTGACTTCCTAATCCCCAAGCCACTTAGGTTATCCACATGGGCCAATGTAATCACAAGGATTTTTAAAATAAGGGTCAGATGTGCACATCTCCTTCATCTCTGCTTTCTCTGACCCTATTATCTAATAACCCATGGTAAGGAAGCAAAGGGTCAGAGAGAAAAATACAAAGATGCCACACCACTGGGCTTGAGGATGGAAGAACAGTCATGAACTTGTTTATTTTGTCTGTTGTTAGGATGAGATCCAGACATTTTTCTTTTCTGCATGGATTTTTCTTAAGCTACAAACTAAGTTACATTTTCTAATTACTAATTGTTCCCCTACCCTCTTGAATTCTAACATGATTCTTTTAATAGCCTACGGATGGAGACACCTGATTTCCACTTTTACTGGAGCCACTTTGGAAAACAAAAAAGTACAAAATAATGTGCTTTTTATAAATTTTGTGATAAAACTTTGCTAGGAAGCTTATAAAGACTCAAATTAAGGCTGCAAATTACCTCGGTGATTATAGTTAGATTTCCTGCAGTCTGACAGTTTGAGTGTTTAAGGTAGTTTCAATAGCAAGGGTAAAATAGGTACAGGTATTGATCGACTTACGACCTATGCAACTTACGACCATTCGACTTTACGACCACAATCGCTAGCCACGACTGCTCCGCATCTGGCAGCGCAAACGTTGCCCAGCTGGGCGTAGACAGTGCGGACCAGCTTCCGGCAGCACTACCATCTCCGCATGCATATAGCCTACTCAACTTACGACCAAATCGTGTTACGACCAGTGTGTCGGAACCAATCGTGGTCGTAAGTCGAGCACTAGCTGTATCTGGGCTATTACTTGTATCAATTGTTATGGTAAATCTGTACTCCCAGGATTACAGCCCATGTTTCTGGAACATTGGTATCAAACTGATCAAGTTGGTATGTTGATCCGTAAGTTCTTTAAAACTTCTTTTATATACCAGAAGGTCCCAAGGGTTTTAAGAGGGGCATTTTGAAAGTGAGAGGTTAGTTAATAGTAAATAGTAATTAGTAAATTTTAGATTCAGCGAAACCAAGGTACACATTCTAGGAGTGATACTTCTTAGCTGACAGCTATGAGCAAGTCCCTTAATTTCTCTAAACTTAAGTTACTTTATTTTTAAAATAGAAAAATTTTAGTTCTTTTATTTCTAAAATTGAGATGATACAAGGTTGTGAGGATAAAATGAGAGTATGTAAATAAAATGCTATTCATGTAATAAATGTTCAATAAATGGCAGCTGTTAGAGTAACTTATTACAGTGCAAATGAACTCTGATGATAATCTCAACAGGTAAGCATTTCTCTCTGTTTTTGAGACGGAGTCTTGCTCTGTCAACCAGGCTGGAGTGCAGTGGCACCATCTCAGCTCACTTGCAGCCTCTACCTCCCAGGTTCAAGTGATTCTCCTGCCTCAGCCTCTCAAGTAGCTGGAATTACAGGTGCCCACCACCTGGCCCAGCTAATTTTTGTATTTTTAGTAGAGAAGGGATTTCACCATATTGGCCAGGTTGGTCTCTAACTCCTGACATTAGGGGATCTGCCCGCCTCCACCTCCACCTCCCAAAGTGCTGGGATTATAGCGGGGAGCCATTATACCTGGCCCTTAAGCATCATTTCCCCTTAAGCATGTAATTCCTCCATGAATAAACTGAAGTTATTTTCCATTCTGTTCATTCTTTGTTTCTTTCAAGAAATTTTAAAGTATACATGGGGTTGATCAGATTGTATTTTAATTTTACATATTTATATTACATTTTGTAAACTATCCAGCAAATAGAGAGTGCATATTAATGTTAATACTGAAATGGTGTTTCTAAATGTTCCATGTCAGTGTTCTTTCTATATTCAAAATTATTTCAAAGATGCATTGTTTCTTAAAGCAGTGATAGCATTTTTGCTGTTAGTATGCAATGTAGTCAAGGCACAATTAGTTTGACACCAAGGTGGTTATCGTATCATTACGTTAGACTGCAATTTAACTTTAGTGATATAGTAATTACTTCTGCCAGTTTTAGTCGTTCTTGTTGTAATAAGAATTTAAAAAGGAGAAAAGTATATTCAAATGTAGGCTTTTATTATTAAACATTTATGTCAGGTGGATATTCCATAGAGATGTAATCTTGACTCAGTTGTTAGAAAACAGATAAAATAAGAAATATAAGATCTCTGCTTCAATAAGACTGGCCGGATTGTGATTATTTCACCATAATGGCAACATCTGCCAGGGAAATTAAAACAAAATTTCCTCCCTGAGGAGATTCTGCCTGCTCCAGCTAAAGCTGTGTCTATACAGGGAATGCCAGGAAATTCTGACATATTGTTGGAGCAAACGCTTCAAAAGTATCTTGTGTTTTTTCTGTTTTAGCAACTTCACTGTGTGGTGGTTGGAAGTGAAAATGCCAAACGATATTTTGAAGCAGTTCAAGGATCAAAAGAGCATCAAGGAGAGCTTTTTGGGATCCATAACCTCTTCAAACTAAGGTCTCAAGGGTCATGTCTTACAAGGGACATCCTGGAGGTGTGAACTTCTTCTCTGACCTTTTCAATAACATTTTAAATATAGTTTTTCTTCCTCAGGAAACTTGAAATACAGTTGCTGTTGCCTTTTCAGAGAAATTTCTGGCTTTCTTTATCAAAAATGCCTTGGAATTACTACTTTTAGAGAGTAAGAAATGAATTATTTTATCTCTAAACTAAGATTTTCCTTAGAGTAATTATAAATAATGTACACACACAAACACATATACTAGGTAGTATGTACTGCAAGGGCATTTTAAGATGGGCAGAGAGAAGTTTATTGTTTTGAAAACAGCTGTTGAAGTCAAGAACTAAAAAAAGAGGTTTTCCTAAATAAACAAAACATAAAATGTGTTCTGATTAAAAGTTACCAAATACTCCCTGAGATGTACTCTCATGTTTCATGGAGATTTTTTTCTGTTCCCAATAAAAATTCCACACCAATATTTTAAACTCTCCCCGTTGTGTTCATCCTCAGCATACAGTTGTTTCTTATTCTTAAAACAAAAGATTTTATATCCTTTTTTAAAAAGGTCTTTAAGTTCTTTTATATGCCAGCATACTAAGGATTCTAACCTATTTTCTAATTGATATTCATATAGGTATCATAAAATCCTGGAATATCATCTTTTTCTTCCTCCTCATGGTATAGATGAGGAAACTGAGTCTTAGAGAACTTCAGGATATTTTCCTTGACTTCCAGGACTTTGTAGTAAAATCTTAATGTACTTCATTTATTCAGTAAGTACCATAAAGACAGTTCAAGGCAAAATTGGTTCCTGTCCTTGAGGAACTTAAACCATCTTGACGGGAGGTAGAAGAGAACGTTTACATAGTAACCATGTAATGTCAGGAATCAAATGCTAAGCAAGTTCAGCAGTAAACTTGGATGGATGGGGGAGAAGAAGGTGTATATTATTTGAATCCTATAAATATTACTATTATACAATTTCTGATGTATACTGCTGAGTTTCTATTTTATAGTAACTACATTTGATTCTGAATTGAGTGGCCCATTTGGAGTCCCACATTTTGTATTTTTCCCCCTTGCTTTTAAATATGCTGTTTCTTTCATGAATTTCTTCTTTTCAGCTCCTCTCTTCATATCAACAGCTTTGTTTGCCCTCTAGCTCCCACACCCAGCTGCCATCTCCATCTAAAGTACTACTTGACATGCCTATATTCATGTTAAAATCGTCTATAAAAATATTAGCATGACATTATTCTGTTTTCTGTCATATATGACATAGTTATCTGTTTTGTCAGAATAACCACCTATTCCTTTGTTAAACAAGTGTTCTATAAGATATATCAGGATGACAAGTTATTAAGTAAAGAAAGTTCTCTTTTTCATTGTGCCACTGTACACCAGCCTGGGTAACAGAGCAAGACTCAGTCTCACACACACACACAAATGTCCTCTTGTTCACTGGTTATTCTAAGAATATCTTATTTCACCTTCAGAAGTGTTTATTAATGACAGGACCATCCGTGTCTTACATTTTATTTTTAAAAAATACCTAAGTTCTTCAGTATGCCAGAACACGAAGGATATTAACCTATTTTCTAATTGATATTAATAAAGGGTGACAAGGCCATCCATGTCCTGCATTTGTCTTGCTAGGCATATCATTGGCACTTGATTATTAAGTTAAATTTTAAATTAAAATTGCTCATTTGTCATCAATCAGAATTTAAAATTATTCAGGGTTGGTTAGATTCATGCTGCTTTGGGCCAAAAGGTGATTCGAAACGTTATTATTTCAAGCCCCATATAGTGGAAGCACATATCATAAAGTAAAAGAAGTATTTCATTTCATGTGAGACATTTTTAATTTTTAAAGGTTGTATAAAATCTTTTTAAAAATGTTTTAAGATGTAAAAATTTGAATTTTTATACTTTTTAAAAATCTTATGATTTCTGGGCAATTTCGTTCTATTTTGCATTGACTTTCCATTGTCTATATTATAGTTTCTCTTCAAAGATAGATATTGAGAGTTCATTTTACAAGTATTTATTGAGCATCTGTGAAATGTCAGGTACTGTTCATAGAGCTGTGCTTACATAAAAGAACAAAATAGACAAAACAATCCTGTCTACCAGAAGTCTGCATTCTATGTGGGGAGGCCAATGACAAACAGAATAAATAAGTGAAATACAGATTATATTATGCTAGGTTCTGAGGAACTGTCAAGGAAGGAGCATTTTTAGATGGGGTATCCAAGGAAGCCCTCACTCTGAAGGCCGCATATGAATATTCAAAGAGGTGAGGGAAGAAGGTGTGTTTTTGACAGGGGAAACAAATGCAGAGGTCCTAAGGGAGGAGCATGCCCCATGTGATATCACAATTTCAGGGAGGCCACACTGGTTGCGGTAGAGTATGCAAGAGAGCAAGAGATGGGGCAAGAGAGATGACGGAGAGCCAGGCCATGCAGGAACTTTCGACTTTTACTTGAGTGAGACAAAAAGCAATTAAAGAGTTCTGCATAGTCTGATATACATTAACTTGACTTACTGTTGAAAACTAGACGATAGAAGTACAAGGACAGAAGCAAGAACCCATTTAAGAGGATACTGCAGTAACCCAGCCAGGGTGAAGTGGTGGGTGGCGTGAGTAGTGGCTGGATGCTGTATATATTATCCAGGTGGCACTGACAGGATTTGCTGATGGGTCACATACAGGGTATGAGAAAAAGAGAGGAGTTAAGGATGGCTCCAAGGTGTTTGGGCCTGAGCAGCTTAAAACTGGAGTAGCCATTTATCTATGTTATAAAAAGAGTTTCAACAGCTTTCAGATTTCTAGTACTGCCACTTTCACCTGTTGTAGCCATTTAGCTTCTGTTACGGAGATAAATGGTAGCCTGGGAATGAGGCTTCCCATCCCATTGCTATAACAGCCTCGAGGAATGGGGAATAAAGGACTTGTAGTAATTCAGAAACTGTTTATCATTCCCTAGAGTTCCATAGAGGAGATTCTCCCTCATTGCCCTGGATGCCAGGTAGCTGGACCATGCCATTAGTATGTCTGTGTATTCCTAAGTTGGGCATTTGTAACTGGTAATGGTAGTATTATTTCTTCTTGCTCTGTCAACAAATACAGCCTTAAAAAAAAATGATTTCCTTTTGAGGAGAATTTAGTATTCTAGAATCTAGACCATTAGAACTCCAGCTAAATAATACAGCAGAAGCTTTAAAGTGCAAATACTTTCCCAAAAGTGTAGCAAACCTGTTATATAACTAAAATACTGCTTTTAATTTTATATTAGATGGACCTTTTTATTTTGATGTCTACTACACCTAAGGGGTATTTTTAAATGAATATGAACAAGAAATACAGTAACAATATAGGCTAGGATATCAAGTTTCCAATATTCAACATTGTGGTGTTTAAAATGTTAATATGTCCTTACCATAATTATTATATGGGAATGGTTGTTACGGATATTATACTGGGTAAATATATAACATTTCTTCACTCTCTCTCTCCCCATTAGTACTTTTAATGAAGTTGGCTGGAAAGTATTAGTTTTCTGTGTCTGAAAAAGTAAACTTTAAGAATTAGGAGTATTTTAAAATGTTACGTAAACCTTTGTATATGATTAGCAGGTTGAAAGATAACATTAAGAATGCTATGGCATGCACTGCTGTTGTTTGTCCGGTTGTGCTGCCCGCTGTGTTGCATAGCTATTTGCATTCTTTCTTACTGACGTTATGTAGAGAGAAGGCCAAGTGGAAGCAGGGATCATGACAGCCACAACATGGTTGAAAGAGGGACCTCCAGCACACAAACTAGAAATGGTAAGTTAATATTTGAATCTGAAGCCTGCAACACCTAGAAAACATGTACTGTGACAATTTTGTTTCTTTTCCTTTTTCCTTCACTTTTCAACCTATAAGAAAAAAAAAATTAAGAGTCAAGGACACAAAGTCAGAGGAGTATGGATAAAATTAGTAATGTAGGCTGATTTAACATTCATATCATAAGAACAAATTCAGGAGCAGTTCAGGCATTTACAGCCAAACTGAATTTTAACTACACCACACTGAAAATATAGTACCACCTAGTTAAGTAACCCATCCCAAATAAACAATTTTTGACTAAATGGTAAGTTAAGTGGAAAAATCACCATCAATGTATATTTAAAATTATTAAACGCAAATATCAAAATTGGTCTCATTCAAAGTGGATATTTTATTTTATTTGATGCCTTAATTTTGTGATCTTTATAGTAGTTTGCCATCTCATGTACCACAAAATCTTTATTGTCATTACAAGGCCATCTTAAAGGTAAAAAATATGTGTGGAAGGTTTTCTTGTTAATATTGCTGGTTTTTTCTTGTTTACTTGTAGAGTATTAACTATCAATTTATACCAGCCCAATGACGATAAATTTGGGGTGAAATTTTTATGAATTTAGAGAAGTACACAAATATCAAATATTGGCAAAAATATTACCAGATAATACTTTCCCACAATCTTTTACTAGTAGAGCCTCAGTTTTAGAAAACTGTAAGATATATTTAACTCTGATTATTGTGAAAAAATTACATATTGAATTTAAATTTGTAGCAAATTTTATTTCAAGAGTCTTTATTTCTGGTGATCAAGATCCTGTTAGCCTTTTAAATCAATTAGAACAATTTTCCAGTTATCAGTTCTTTACCTTGTTAACTCCTGTAATCTGTCTTATTCTTAAAGCATGATTGGAAGTATATGCTAGACTACAGTAAACTCCAGTAATTCTGAAGCAGCAAGTTGTGTGCTTTTCACTTTTGAGGCCAGAATTATGTGTCCTTGCATCTTAGAAGCCAAACACTTCACTTTATGTTTTTCTTCAAAATACTTTGATTATGTGGTACTCTAGTTTAAACTTTTATTTATTTTGGAACAATATTCAACATGGAAAGAGAAAAGACTGTACTAGACTATGATATTAAACGCTTTACATTTATTTATTAAATGTTATAAATACTAAGTGATATACTTGTACCTAAATTACCTGCCCAAAGTTGTTCAGTTGATTCCTTATTATTACCTTGAGGTTTTCTGAGGTTTTTATCATTGCTTCTTCTATAGCCTACAGAGCCTGACTGTCAGGAACGCAGAGGTCCAGAGCAAGCTGCAGAGCCACTGGCAAAGGAAGTGTATGATTTCTGCAGCGACTTCAGTGATGAAGATCCAGTGGGAGTTGCAGGAGTACAGACTGCCAAAAACAAAGCACCCGATTCAAGTAAAGCTTCCGCCTCTCCAGGACAGCTTACTTTACTCCAGTGTGGTTTCTCGAAATTGTTTGAGACAAAATGTAAAGCAGTTGAGGACAGTGATGGAAATACTGCTTCTTCTGATGAAAGTTCTGATGAGCAGCCCATATGCCTTTCAACAGAAGCCACAGTAGCTGATTGTGAGAAAAATCAGGACTCTCTTGGTACTTCAAAACATCAGAAATTAGATAACATCCTAAATCTAAGAGAAAAGTATATTTTTTATAAAAATGAGAAGATTTTAGAACAGAAAATTTCTTCTAAGTCTGATGATGAGAAAAAATTTAGAAATACAGATAAACATTGCATTTTACAGAATGTCTCAGAATCAGAAGATAGTGATGTCATCTGTCCTACACAATATCCAACTGAGAGATTCCCCAACAATAGTATAAAGTTTAAGCCACCCTTGGAGGAATCTGAGGATTCTGAAACAGAACACTCTGTAAAAACAAGAAATGATGATGATGGTCGAAAGACTGGTGACAGAAGAGATGGAATAATTTCAAAAAAGTTAAGTCCTGAGAACACAACCCCGAAATCTATTTTGAAAAGAAAAGTCACTAGTGATATCAGTGATGAATCTGATGACATTGAGATTTCTTCCAAGTCAAGAGTAAGAAAGAGAGTTACTAGTTCATTGAGGTTTAAGAGAAGAAAGGAAACCAGGAAAGAACTTCACAGTTTTCCTAAAACAATGAGCAAAACAAACCAAGGACGTGCAAGAGATGAGGATCATAACTCTCAATTTATTGATGATTATTCATCCTCAGATGAAAGTTTATCCGTCAGCCACTTCAGTTTCTCTAAACAGAGCCACAGACCAAGAACTATAAAAGATAGAACCAGTTTTTCTTCAAAATTGCCTAGCCAAAATAAGAAAAATAGCACTTTGATGCCAAGAAAACCAATGAAATGTTCAAATGAGAAAGTTGTCAATCAAGAGCAGTCATATGAATCAATGGATAAATTTTTAGGTAACCAAAGACACATTATGAAAACTTTTAAAAATATGTTTTGTTTTATCAAATAGTTCTGTGAGGAACTTTGAATCAAGATGCTAGATTGAGACATAAATAAGGAAGGGCTGGGTGGCAGGATAAATGGGAGACCACATATAGGTCAAGATAGAGAATGTTGCCGTCTACCCACGGACCCCCTCCATGTGCCTGTCCAAATCACAGCTCCTCTGCCCCCATAAATACCAATTATTCTAGCTTCTATAGTAATTACTTATTTACATTATATGGTTATATCACCAAATGTTCATATGTAGGTGAATTAGTTCATTTTCACGCTGCTGATAAAGACATACTTGAGACTGGGAAGAAAAAAGGGTGTAATGGATTCACAGTTCCACATGGCTGGGGAGGCCTCACAATCATGGCAAAAGGCAAGGAGCAAGTCACGTCTTACATGGATGGTGGCAGGCAAAGAAAGAGAGCTTGTGCAGGGGAACTCCTCTTTATAAAACCATCAGATCTCGTGAGACTTACTGTCATGAGAACAACATGGGAAAGATTCAGTTACCTCCCACCAGGCTCCTCCCATGACACATGGGAATTGTGGGAGCTACAATTCAAGATGAGTTTTGGGTGGAGACACAACCAAACCGTATCACTAGGTATTATGGTTTAGTCTCATTCATTTTTTAAAATGTTATATAGTGTCTTCTAATCTACAGGAATCCTCATCCCTTTAATTGCCTTACAATGTAACTGTGGAAGTACCTGGATCAACTCTAGAAGTTTCCCTCAATTTTCATTTTGCTAATTGTATCCTCTCCATGCATTTAAACATGCTCCTCTGTCCTCTATTACCTGTGAAAGAGCAGTTGGTTCCTGAGACTGGATCAACATTCAGAGTTTGTTTTTGCCTATACTCTCCCTTTTCTTCCGTTTCTAAAATGGATATACTACATCTTTACTGTCAAAGACACAGACATTGCATCATATACTCTCCCCACTTACACTTCAGTTACTCTTGGTCCATAGGTAACTACACATTTCATGCACTCCATCAGTCCTTAGTGCCAGTGTTCCTTGCATCACTCTGATTGTCCGAATCTTACTGTCTAGTAGATTCCTGAAGAAGTGTTTATGAGAATAATATTCCCTGAGATTCTTACAACAATTTAGTGCCCTTATACTTAACAGTTAAGTTTTGCTGGATGTAAAATACTTGGCTCACATTGTCTTTTCTTGAGTGTCTTGAAATACATAGCTTCGTTTTCTTCTGGCATAAAGTGTGGTATTATGTGTTCTTTTTTTTTTTTTTTCCTCCTTAGATTACCAGGGGATTTTTTTTCTTTTCATTGTCCAATAATTTTACTAGATGGTGTGTTGATGTTGGTTGTCCTGGGTCTGTATTCTTGTATACACAGTGTTGCTTCCACTCAAATTTTCTTTTGGGAAAGACTTTCTTATACTAATGTTTTTAGTTACTTGTTCTATTCCTTTGCTGTGGCCTTCTTCCTTAGGGACTCCTGTTACTCAGATGTTCAGTCATCTTTGCCTGAAGTCTCTCAAATCTTTTATCTCTTCATTTCATTTTGCTTTTTTAAAATATTCTGTTTTTCTTAAGGCTTATCTGTTGTGTTTATTCCCTCTTATGTTTCTTCTAGTTCACTCATTTTTTATTTTTATTTTTTTATTTTTATTTTATTTTATTTTTATTTTTTCCCATTTATTTATTTTATTGCATTTTAGGTTTTGGGGTACATGTGAAGAACATGCAAAATTGTTGCATAGGTACACACGTGGCAGTGTGATTTGCTGCCTTCCTCCCCATCACCTACATCTGGCATTTCTCCCCTTGCTATCTCTCCCCAGCTCCCCACCCGCCACCGTCCCTCCCCTATTTCCCCCCAACTGGCCCCAGTGTGTAGTGCTCCCCTCCCTGTGTCCATGTGTCCTCATTGTTCAACACCCGCCTATGAGTGAGAACATGTGGTGTTTGATCTTCTGCTCTTGTGTCAGTTTGCTGAGAATGATGGTTTCCAGGTTCATCCATGTCCCTACAAAGGACCCAAACTCATCGTTTTTGATAGCTGCATAATAT
>NW_016107511.1:2375899-2411673 GCF_001604975.1 Cebus imitator | reverse complement strand
ATTCGGCTGTTGATACTTGTGCACGCTTCACGAAGTTCTCGTGTTGCGTTTTTCAGCTCCATCAATTCACTTATATTCCTTTCTATTTTGTCCGTCATTTTTTAAATTAAAAAAAATTTCTAAGTCTTTCCTAAGTCCTTGTCACTCATTTCTGACTTCCTCTAATTCTGATTTACATTGTTGTTGATTCATGTCTTTTTCTGTTTTGTGAGCACATCTTTCCAGCACATTTTCATTGGAGTGATATTATTCTGCTTGTTCCCTTTTTTCTCACAATAATTTTTATGAGATTTGACCCTGCTATTTTTCTTCTGGTCATTTTTATATGAAATTATTTCCCCTGAATTTTACAAGTGAAGCAGAGTTCAGGAAATTGTTGTTCGCTTTGCAGAGATCATGTTATTTCTTTGTAGAGTGCCACACTATTATGGGCTTTCCTCCCTCTCTGCCTTGTGTTGCTCCAGATCTTTTCTTTCCCTCATCCTTGTTCTTCCTATCCTTGATTCACTCCCAGCAGTTTTTCTTCTTTGTTGGGCCCTGACCTGGGTGAGGGCCCTGGTGGGTCAGTTTGGGGAGTTCTAGAGGTTGGCTTGCTCCAGCCCCTCCAGGCCTTCTTACTGTGTACCCCCTGCACCCTCTCAGCATTGGAGAGCAGGAAACCTTCACCGATTCAGCTGCTGGTCTCCAGCTGGCCCCTTGTGCTTTCCTGTGAATACCTATTGGCTATTCTGGGGTCTCCTGTTCTCAGGTCTGTCAGGAGCCCCGTTGCTTCCTTCTTCCTTCACACATTTGCTGAAACCATGCAGAGTTACTGGTAGATTTTGCCCACCTGCTTGTACTTTAGGGGTCATGAGGGTATCTTGTTATCTAATTTTGTTGTAAATGTCCATGGGCTTTTGGTTTTGTTGTGTAGTTGCTGTCTGTTTTTGTGTACAGATTCAGAGAGTCTCCTGCTTCTGCTGTTAGCACCCTCTGCCCAGAATCTGTGGTGATTTTAAGAGTTAGCATTGCCTTCACAAGTGTCTGGCTTATTCCCCAAAAACTATATGAAAGAAGCTGAGATATAATCTAGGATATTTTGCTATAGAAATCTTAATTGCTTTGTTTGATTTATATATAAATCAGGTTTTGTGGCTATTAGTATTCTTATTTAAAAGTTTGTTATGATATATATTTTGGTATCATTGTAAATAAGTGTTGAATTATCCCTTCAGTTTGTGTGCTACAGTTAGATTTTAGGTTTAGGAATTATTGTATAAACTATTTTTAAATAATCAGCTCAGGGTTTTCTGGGGTTTTTTGTTTGTTTTTTTGTTTTTTAATGTGAATGTGTCAATAGTTAGTTTAGAACTAATGCTGTTTTGAATCATGGATAAAATGTGTCATCAAAATTAAACATCTGAGGAAATTTTCTGCCGTGAAGGTTTTGAAACTATATGCTGTGTATATTACCTGGCATCTTGAAATTTAAGGAGAATGTTAAACAAGTTACTGTCTCTTCATATTATTTAACAACGTCTTATGTTTGCATGATTGGCAATTTCTGGTTGAAGAGGTTCGGGACTGAAACAACACAAATGCTGAAGGTCATACCTCAGGTTCATTGCCAGAGCTGTTGGAGGGAGCTCTTACAGGCTTCAATTCTAGCCTTCTCTTTTATGATCACAATTCAAAAATGAATTATAGGTGCCTAGAAGCAAAGCAATAAAAATTGTAGCCATTTTTTAAACCTCTTTCAGATAAAAGCTATGAGTTAATTTTTCTCATTTCCTAAAAAGCTCTCATCTTGACATTCTCTGGGCATATGTACAAAAAAGACAAAATACGAACAATAAAACTGAGCAAAGCCAATCAAACTAAACTCCCTGGTCATAAACCCCATACTCCCTTTCCATCACTGACAGATAAGGTTAGCTTCATTCTTTAAATTAGTGAGCAACTTTTTTAAAAATTAACAATGAAAACAAATTCATAGAGGGGACCCTCCTCAACCATGACTTTTCTCTTACTAAAACCTCCATTTCAAGTTTAAATCTAAAGATTGTTACCTACTATCTAGTTTCATCTCACATTGATGAGAAGGAAAAGTCATTTCCAAGGTAACCTAGACCAACATATTTGAACTCTTTCCCATTTTTTTCCTAAAGAATATTGTGATGTTGATGTTTCTCGAATATTAAAAATAAGAATAATGTGTTTTTATGGAAACATATTGCTTTATACTGATAGATCACTTAATAAACCTCAATTACCTCCTAGATGGTGTTCGGGGAGTGGCTTATATTCACTCCAACCAGAATGTGATTGGATCGAGCAAAGCTGAAAATCACATGAGCCGATGGGCGGCACATGATGTATTTGAGTTGAAGCAGTTTTCCCAGCTGCCTGCTAACATAGCTGTTTGCACTTCTAAGGTAAGAAGAATATAAGGTAGTATCCTCTTAGTTATCTCATTTTTTACAGAATTTACTCAATAGCATCTTCTCTAAGTACTCCCTCAAAAGTAGCTACTAAAACTGTAAGTGACATACAAATAAGTGTAAAAATCAAAACACCATTTGGGAACTGTAGTCATTGAAGATGTTTCAGATTAAACAACAAATTTATACCCAAATGCCTAATAATGTTGAGTTGCTTAATGGTTTCCCTCAATAAAAATTGGACAGTACCCCCAAACTGAAAAGGAATCTGAAGGAGTCATATAGTTCAATCAGAACCAAAACCATTTCTGATCATGTGGAAAAAGGAAAGTGTGTGGTTAGATTGCTCCACAATTTTTCACCAAAATGACACACACAGAAAACTCATTTCATGTAGAATTTATATTTTTAGCAAAAGGATTTTTATACTGTTAAAAGTCATAAATACTCCCTGTGGGCTTTTCTCACTTAAAATTGCTGTTGTGATATTTTTGTTTGTACATAGTCACTTTCATCACAGGTTTTTTAAAAATAGTTTCTTCTGTTTGACTCATTATTCTTTATTATTTTTTAAGAGCTAAGTGTCTCAAGAGCAATTTCACTATCACTTTATGGGTGAGAGCTCAAAATACATATTGTATATAATACCAATATTTTATGTCAACTTAGTGCTATTATACTTTTAGTAATGAAGGTGGGGGTAGAATTCCTCTGAACTATCAAGGGAATTAATTTATTTGTACCTCACTTGTTTGACAAAGGAATTAAATTACCTTAACAATAAAACCAGAGTACAAAATAAAATTCAGGACCAGAGAAAATATAAATTAAACTGGAAGTTTAAGATTGGGAGAAAGTTAGACTGCAACTGCTTAGGACATAATACATTCTACCCAGATACTGTATTAAAATGGCTAATTTGATTGAGTTTTCTGGTAGAAAAAACAAAGAAGGTAAGCCATCTATGTAGTCAACTAATGCATGTGGAAATGTGTGTGGACAGTTTGGGTGGTCACAGTGACTGAATGCCTAACTGGCATTCATGTCTGGAAGCCAGGGATTCCACATGTCTGTCCTGGAGAGGGGACTAGGTTGAGGGGGCTAGTAGAGAGGCACTCCTGCATGCAAAGAATTGTTCTGCCCAAAATGCTGTAACACCGTGCTGAGAAAGGCTGAGTAAAATCTTTATCCTTAAGGAAAAAAAAATATATAACATGGGTTCTAGGAGAAGGAAAGCTTTTCCTAGCACTTCATTTGAAGGAAATTTGTCTCTTGGGGGTTTTTTGGGACCACAGAACGACATAGTGAACAGTCAGATGTCATATAATAATATCCTTAGAATAAATGTAATAACAGACTTTAAAAGGCTATACTTTCCAGTATTTTTCAATGTCATCCATAGGCCCAATGCCAGACTACAACTCGTGAAAGCATTCTTTCATGACCCAAGTATGCTGCTTTTTATACTTGTCTTCTCATTTGATCCAGGAATGTACCATTTCTCAACCAACACTTTAAACAGCATTTCTACAGTTTGACTACCGTATATGTGCCATCTGAAAAAGGCAGGCAGAATTATGTTAGGTTTTCCAGAAACTTGCTTTGTTAGGATAAAGGGTATATCAGAATCTTTTAAACAGATAGCTAATTTTTTGTTAGGTTTCTTTTTCAAGCTGTGCCCTTTTTTAAAACCTCCATACAAACAAATTTTAATGTGAAAGGTCAGATAATTTGGCAAACCCCTGTAGTGGACATTAATGAAATAATTGGATACTGGTCATTAGCTTGTCTAAATATTTATCAGAGAAGAAATTTACAAGCATATAATTTCTGCAAAAATTGACCTGAGAAGCAACCTTCTTCTTAAGGAAAGTTATACAAATGAAAATGCCAGAAACATAGTTTGCCTGTGAGCTTTTTCAGTCCAAATATTTTTGAGGTGGACAACACAATCTCATTAGAAACCTTGTCTCTTCACAGTGATTTTCAGAGGAAGGGGCATCTCTTGCTAGGAAACAAATCGGAATACTACTCCCTGGGGGTTGTAATATACCCTTCGAGGCCGTATATATCCCTCATCACACATACCCCAACTTAGTAACCCTTTTCAGAGAAGAAAGAAATTAGCTGTTTAATGACTAAATTGTGGTGAAGTTTTAAAGCCACTAAATGGGAGGTCCATTCCCATGGCACCAATGCTAGCAGGCCAAACACAGTCTACAGATAACGCTTATTTCACTGGCTGACTTAAGTCAGTAGTTGATACAACAAAATTTCATTCTAACGTTTCAAAGCTGTCTCATAGAATTTCTGAGAAAAAGTGTTCCCAATCACCGATTTCACCCTATCGTGTCAATATTACATCAGCACCTTGAATGAGGAAATCATTGAAACATACCGTCATCTTTGGCTAGAGATATTTATGTCACTCACTGAGAGGTTTTGCAGCTGGTGTTGCAGTGGGTGGCAATAGTGAATTTGCAGTTTTGAAAAAAAGTTACTAGAAGAAAAGAGAATAAACAAAGGGAAATGAAGCAAGAACAAAAGAGACTCAATCATAGTGTTAGAAAATACCTGCAAACTTCTTGATCCTGAAGTCTCCAAAAAACCCCAGACCTCCCACCAACAGTACAGTGTCTTTCATCTGGGGCTCAATCTAGAATCTTTTCGGTTACTGAGAATTCTTCTGAGTGCTTCAAGTCTGTCATCAAAGTTTATTAAAGAACTTTACTTGTGTTTGAAAAGATTGTGTGTGCATGCCTGTGTGTCAGTTGCAGACATGTTGTCTCAGCAAGAAAATAAATCCTATTTGTTCATGAAATCAGTACACAAATAACAGTGGTCAAAGTATTTCAGTTTCTAAGGAATACCATAGTTGAGTCTGAATTAGAACCTTTAACTAGATTGCAAAGGAATATACCAAATGGAAAATTGTAAAAGAGAAGTAATAAACTCCATAGTGATAAGATTCTGTGGACTTTCAGAGTTTTTCAGTCTTTTTGATGTCTGGTAATTATCGATGACCAAAATGACAAAAACTGTGAATCTACTTTTCAAGTTCAATCATATATCTTAAAAAGGAATAAGATACATTACTGTTTTCAGTGTTTCCTTTGGTTTCTTATAGTTTATACTTCTATAAACTAGCTTTTATTTATGTTCTGTATTTTATAGATGTCCTGTCTCTTCTAACATAAATTTTGAATTATACCATTGTTATTTGATAATACAAATTATGTAAAGTAATGTGCAAAGTAAGAACACATTTTGTCTAAAATTATATTTTGATATTTTAGAACCATTTCTGAAAAACAGCTCATTTTACAAGATGAGATGTCTGATAACAGGAGAGAAAACCTGTGTGACTTAGGTTTAAACTCAGTCCAAAAAGAAACATTTTAAGCATTTGAAGGAACTGATAATACCTTTATTAGAGTTCGTCTGTTCTTTTAATATATGGATGTATGTCACGGAGCTGAACTGTACCTGTTTGTGATGTGATACCTCCTTTTCTCAGTCAACTGCACGTATTCAACTTAAGTTTACTTAAAATTTTCTGAAAAGAAATGTACAAAGACAGCCTTCCATTAAGGATTAATCACTATGGCAACTGAGATGTGGTGACTGAAGGGGGAGGATGTATTCTCCCCTCAGTTTCCTGCCAGCTGTCATAGTCAACCTCTGCTGCCTGAATCCAAGCCAAAATGTAGACTGTGACCAACTCTAAGAAACTATATCTGTATTTTTATAAATTGGTACAAGTATCAGACTATAAAAGAAGACTTAATCCCTTGAATTGGATGACAGACACTTGGCACTCTTGCCAGTGTTTGACAGAGAAATAACGGGTCGCTTTGTAGTAAAACGTGGATTAATAGAAAGCCCCTCTTTATGTTATTGCAGTGTGGTGTAAATGAGAGAACTAAGCATGCTGTCAGCCTGGGGTGGGAGGTGGCGTGGGGGAGTATCTTTATATAACCAGTGCAGGTTTAAGCACTGTTCAGAATACTGTAAATACAAAATATTGTGTTAGTAAGAACTTCTCTTTCTTGTATTTGTATTAGATTGGCATTCTGTAGATTACTTAAAGAAAGGATTTCTGTGAGCTATGGTGGGTTTGATTGCAGTATGTTTATACAGCTTTTGGAGTCCGCAAGGAGGGATGGACTGTTTACAGTGAGCAGACTTTGGGGAGATAGAGCATTCCATTATCCTGTTTTTCAGGATAATGAATGGCATGATGATTTAAAGTAATTGTTCACAAATGGCTGGTTTACAAAGTAGTCCGGTAAGCAAGGTTTATGGTTTCAGCATGTAACTCTCACTGGGTGGGATTTTTCATGGTCTTACCGTTTTTCTTTCTGTAGCTAAACATTAATTTTATGGCATTTGTATCAGAAAGTTATTCTTTCAAGTAATTTTAGTGGAGATCAAGATTTTAAAATGTGTGTGTGTGTGTGTGTGTGTATATATATGTGTATATATATATATATATATATATATGAAATTATGTGACTGGTATTGACATGAAAAAGGCTTTTGTGTTTCTCTGTCTAGAACTAGGATTGGTTGTAGATAGCATTTTGATTCAGAAGATAATATGTCATTTGAATGGAAAATACCTGCTAGTCAGAGGAAGGAGAATTCACTTTTTAAACTATAAACATAGAGACCTTCTCCCCAGCTAGCTGGAGGCTACGAGAAGCTGTGGCACCTTTCCGCAGTCATGATACCAGGATTCATGGACTAGTGTAACTGATGAGCTGTTGTGTGCAAAACACGTTCAACACCTTGCAAGAAAGGCATTGAAATTACTCAAAAATATAAATCTTTATTATTGTAATTATGATTCTTGCTTACCAATGGGGTAATGAGTAAAACTCTTGAGTCTCTACAATAACCTCTTACTATTTTTGTTGTGAATATTACTAATAATAGAATATTTTAGACTACCTTAAAAAGATACCTAGTCCAGTCCTTTAATTTTAGGTGAAGTACCTGCTTTAAACTATGTCTGATTTCTAAGGAAAAGTACTATAGAGAAAAATGTTTTTGAAAGGAATTATAAGATAATTTAAAAATGGACCGGGAATGACAAAAATAATCTTTGCTTGTTAGGAAATAGTTTGCTTCCAACTCTTCTCGTAGATGGTCACTGTTCCGATTACATAGAAGGTAGATATAAGCCTTTTTAGAACAGTTTCTCTGTTGAGAATAGTCACAAGATCTAAATAGTATTTCTTCAAATAATGCCTTCTAGGTAATAACATAAAAATTTAGGGATAGAGGCCTCATTGAACTCTGACTGACTACCTTGTGAATAAAGAATGTTAACCTCTTAACAGCCCTTTTCAAATTATATTTCATCCATTTCTGAAAACAGTAGTATCAGTTGGACATGGCACCTAATGGAAATACCTATTGCCTTGTCATCTGAGAATCCTGCCTCTGCCCTAGGAATTCTGAATTTTTATAGGTGAATAAAGCAAAATTATGGGTTAAAGGAATTATAGTATTTTAGAATTTGAAGAATTCTTGAAGCCTGTTTAACCCAAACATCTCATTTTCTTAAATTTTAAAAATAAGAGGCTAAGTAACTCCCCACAGGCCCCAGGGCTCAACGATAGCAGGAGGCTTTCATCCCTGTGGTCTTTTACCCTTTCGTCTTTTCTTGTGCTTTTCCCTCAGTTCCTTTGGTGTCTGCTTTGTTCTGGAGATTTCAATTTTACTTTTCTAATATGACAAGTCAGTCTTTTAATTTTCCAAGATAATTTGTCTGTAAAGAATTACTTTCACTTTAGCAGTTACACAAAAACCTCACATGGATTGAATGCATCCTTCATTTAAGATATATGTATACACATATATGTACGTGTGTGTGTATGTGTGTGTAGTTTTTGCTTTTCTTAGGCTTTTTCTCTACCTGGAATAACCTTCAGCCTTATATTTCTGATCCCCCAAATCTCCACATCTCTCTCCCATTCAAGATCTACCTCAGATGTGTCCTCTCTTCCACAAAGTCTGCCCTGGTTCTTCCCTCAGCTGGAAAGAACCCTTCTTACACTCTTTCCGCTTCAGCCAGTAGTACTTTGTATGTCCTGCTCTTATTCCAAAGTATGACTTTCAAATTTTTGTTATAGTTGTATACGTATCTCTCTTCCAATAAACTCTGAACTTCGAAATACTAAGACATGTCTGATGCACTTTTGATAACCTAAAATAATCTTACATATAATGAATACTTTATAAATAAATACTTTTGGGATAGAGTCAGGTTTTCAGTTTTTGTCAGAGTACAATGAACCCTACCTCTGTGTTCTGAGAATTTTAAAAATTATTTTTTCCATGAACAACTTCCATAGTTTTCCTGGAAATTATCTGGAGATGACATTGTTTATTGTTCAGAAGACAATTGTTTATTGTTTTCTGAACAGTAAACCAGGGGGAAGATCTCTTTCTCTTAATGAGAAGTGTTTTCAGGTTTGCTTGGCAATCGTGGTGTTGGATGGATTTACTTATCCTACACTTGCAGTCATATCAACTGCTATGTGATCTTTCACTCCAATTAGACCTCATTCAAGTTCCCTTTTCTCCGCAAAGCCTCAGTCTTCAGGAATCACTCAGTTCCAGGCTCCTTTAGTGCCCATTCTCTATGCCAGTCATCACTGTAGATGTGGTATACCTGTCCACCTATTACTATTGTTACTTACCTTATGTAGATTTGTTCTTTCCTCACATATGTTACAAGCCACTTAAAAATCAGGACCAGGGGACACTCTCACTTACTCCTATAAACAGTACCACCTAGCCCCGGGCAGCGCAGAGTGGGAGTTCAGAAAACATTGTGATTAGTAATTCCTGTGTAGAAGTACTGCATATAAGGCCAATGCCTACAACCATTTTCACAAGTTAAGGCTCCTCAACTCTTTGCATCACAAATTAGTGTTAAAGTGGGTATACTGGGTGGCAGCAAATGTAAAGTTATGAGTCATGTTTGTGCAGCATAAATGCTGGTGTTCTTCGTCATCATTATTTGTCATCTGTTGGCCATATTGCTGGTATAGGAAGCCCACTCAAGAAGAGAGGACATGAAGAATGGTGTCAGAAAGATATTCCTGGAACCCATGCATCCACATCTAGCAGTAATACATCTAGAGAGTCATTGTGTGGCTTCCAGAGTCACTTTGTGTCTTCCTTCCAAAGCTCTGTCAAGTGTCTTGTGTCATTTTTGTAGCATACAAGACCTATCTCAGTTTGGCCCTAGTGTGCTTTTCTAGCCTCCTTCCAAGACGCATATTCAAGATTATTGACATGAATTATGTATCAACAATCTTGGTACATATCAGCAACAGAGCATGTACCAACAACATAGTAAAAAGCTGTGAGAGCAGATTCTATTTATATTCTATTATGTGCTAAACATTGGGGGTACAAAGATGAACAGACAGGCTCTTCTTAGCCTTCACTTTGTGAACTATTCCCAGACATGCTTAGGCCTTCTGCGTCTTTGCTTCTGTGGTTCCTTGTTTAAAATTCATTGTCACCTGCGTCTGCTGATTGAACCCCTTATATCATCTGTGACAGCTGTCCCCCAATTCTTCTCCAAAGCAGTGTAAACTTTTCCTCATCTTTGCATGTCTGTTTCCCTGCTATAACGGTTGTCTTATTGTATTATGCAATTCTATATGCATATATACAAGATGCTTTTGAGTATAGGAAATAGAATAACCATCAAAAATTGGGGTATACAGTAGGTCACTGAACTAACGACATAACAGCAGGTCTGGAAGGAGGCATTTTCAGGTGTGACAGCCCCATGACCCCATAGGGATACAAGCTCTTTCATTTTCCGCCCCGCTATCTTTAGTGAATTAACTTTTAGTTCTTAGGTCTTTTGCCTCATGTTGCCAGATGACTACTGAAACTCAAAATCGTTCCCTCACACAGATATATGCTACAGACAGGGAGGTGTGATTGTCTTCATATCTCTCCTTTTTTTTGAGATGGAGTCTTGCTGTCACCCAGGCCAGAGTGCAATGATGCGATCTTGGCTCACTGCAACCTCTGCCTCCCAAGTCAAGTGATTCTCCTGCCTCAGCCTCCTGCGTAGTTGAGACAACAGGCACACACCACCACAGCCAGCTAATTTTTGTATTTTTAGTAGAGACAGGATTTTGCCATGTTAGCCAGTCTGGTCTTGACCTTCTGACCTCATGTGAGGTCAGCCTCCCAAAGTGCTGGGATCACAGGCATGAGCCACCATGCCCAGCCTTATTATTGTGTGTATCAGTTCATTTTCATGCTGCTGATAAAGACATACCAGAGAGTGAGTAGTTTATAAAGAAAGAAAAAGAGATTTAATGGACTCACAGTTTCACATGGCTGGTGAGGCCTCACAGTCATGGCGGATGGTGAAAGTCACACCTTACATGGCAGCAGGCAAAAGGAAAATTGAGAGCCAAGAGAAAGGGGCAACCCCTTATAAAACCATCACATCTCATGAGACTTACTACCACAAGAACAATATGAGAGAAACCACCCCTATGATTCAATTATCTCCCACTAGGTTCTTCTCACAACACGTGGGAATTATGGGAGTCACAATTCAACGTGAAATTTGGGTGGGGACACAGCCAAACCATATCATTCCATCCCTGGCCCCTTCCAAATCTCATGTCCTCATGTTTCAAAATCAATCATGCCTTCCCAACAGTCCCCCAAAGCCTTAACTCATTTCAGCATTAACTATTTCCGTAGTCCAAAGTCTCATCTGAGACAAGACAGTCCTTTCTGCCTATGAGCCAAAAGCAAGTTAGTTACTTTATAGATACAGTGGAGATACAGGTATTGGATAAATACACCCATTCCAAATGGGAGAAAATTGGCCAAAATGAAGGGGTTAAAGGCCCCATGCAAGTCCAAAATCCAGCGGGGCAGTCAAATCTTAAAGCTCCGAAATGATCTCCTTTGACTCAATGTCTCACATCCAAGTCATACTGATGCAAGAGATGGGTATCCATGGTCTTGGGAAGCTCCGCCCCTGTGGCTTTGCAGGGTGCAACAGCCTCCCTCCAAGGCTGCTTCCGTGGGCTGGCATTGAGTGTCTGTGGTTTTTCCAGGTGTACAATGTACACTGTCAGTGGATCTTCCATTCTAAGGCCTGAAGGATGGTGACCCTCTTCTCACAGCTCCACTAGGCAGTGCCCTATTGGGGACTGTGTGTAGGGGCTCTGATTCCACATTTCCCTTCTGCACTGCCCTAGCAAAGGTTCTCCATGAGGGCCCCACCCCTGCAGCAAACTTCTGCCTGGACATCCAAGCGTTTCCATACATCCTCTAAAATCTAGGTGGAGGTTCCTAAACCTCAGTTCTTGACTTTTGTGCACCCATAGGCTCAATACCATGTGGAAGCTGCTCAAGGCTTGGGGCTTGCATCCTCTGAAGCCATGGCCCAAGCTGTACCTTGCCCCTTTAGCCATGGCTAGAGCAGCTAGGACACAGGGCACCAAGTCTCTAGGCTGCACACAGCAGGGGATCCCTGGGCCCCACCCATGAAACCATTATTTCCTCCTGGGCCTCAAGGCCTGTGATGGGAGAGGCTGCTGCAAAGGTCTCTGACCTGCCCTGGAGACATGTTCCATCTCAAAGAGATTCCATAAATGAAAATGTGAATAATTACTCTAATTTGTGAGTATGAGCATAACTCTTGTGTGGTGAGTTGTCATTAGATAAGACAAATATGTTTGAACTGAAATTTGTGATACTTAGCAAATTATCTGATGAAGATAATACCCCTTTAATATAGCTCCTCTCACAGCTTTTATGGCCAGGTTGTTGGTAAGTTGATGTTTTATTTTAGAGATGTTAGTCATCTTGTTATTAACCATATTACTTAGTATCAGAGTCAAATTTCATTTAATAAACGCATCTCACAACTATTTAGCATTACCTGCTTCAAAATGGATTGGAAAGCCGTATCCCACTATTTCATTTGCTGTGTAAACCTATTTTGTTGAAGGTGAAATAATTGAATGCCTTAGCAACAAGAACTTTTTATCTTGTTCAAAAACATTTTTTGGCAAATGTCCTCCAGAAATTAAATTTTCTTAGTTGTTGAGTGGGGAAAAAAATAACCCTGTTTTTCCTCTGCTCTCACCCCTCAACAATCAACACAGAAGACTTCTGTGACCAACTGTGTGTGGGTTTTTCCTTTACACCAGCAAGCAATCAGTTCTGTAGCAGATAGCAGCTGGGTATCCTCCGATTCAGTTCCGATACCATCTGCCTGGATATAGTATCAGAACCCACAGGTTGAGCACTCAGTCCCACAAGACTGCCTGCAGCTTTTGAGGTCAGTCACAAGCCCCAGTTTGTTTTACCTGTGCTTCTAACCAGCAAGCTATAAATCAGGGATCCCACAACCCCCTCCTGGGGCTTGATTAATTTGCCAGAGCAGCTCACAGAACACAAGGAAGTAGTTATGTAGGGTTACCACTTTATTACAAAGGATAGAGATGAAGAGCTGCATAGGGTGAGGCGTGGGGGAAGAGGTGCAGAGCTTCTACAGTCAGTCCTGGGTGCTCCGCCCTCTGGGAATGTCCACCTTCTCACCTCTCCACACACTCAGAATCCAGAACTTTGGGGTTTTTATGGTGGCTTCAGTATGATTGATTGAACCATTGGCCATTGCTGATCAACTTAACTGTTAGCCTCTGTCGCTTCTCTGGAGGTGGGGGTAGGGCTGACAGTCCCAACTCTCTAACCCTGCCTTGGTCTTTCAGGTGACCAGCCCCATCCTGAAGTTCCCTAGGGGGCTGCCAGCCACCAGCGAACTCATTAGCATAGAAAAGCAAATCACTTTACTTCAAGGATTTTAGGAATTGTATGCCAGGAAAGTTGGACAAAGATCAGATAATCTATTTCACAATGTCACAGTCATATTTGTGTACGTTTATATTCATCCAGTAAGCATTTATTGAGAGCCTGTAGGATTTGACTCAGGACTTAGTACAATCAAAATACATGGTTGCTCTCTGGATTAGAGAAGTGTGATCTAGTTAAATACATAAGACCTAAACAATAAAAATAATTTCAAACAGTACAGGTGGCCCTGCCTATTCAAAGAGATCCCCTAGATTCTATTACATTTCTTTGGTGGGTGAAATTAGAATCTTTGGCCTCAATGTGCAGCATTATTGGATGCTTGGTTTGGTATGATGTATGAGATGACATAAAATCTTAAAATACATTCCATTTTAAAATAAAGCTGCCCAATAAGAAATCAAAATAATAATGCAAGAGGGAAGTATGCAAGAGAAGTCTTATGAAGCTGGACCTTCAAGCACAGGTAGGGCAGTGTTGGGCAAGAAGCCAGGTTCTGAGGAAATTTGGAGCCAGAAATGTGGCAGTGTGTTTGGCAGCTACTGAGAAGACTGGACTGACCAGGCAGACTTACATTGGGCAGCAGATAGCAGTAAGGCACTTAGGGGGTTAAGAAAAAGTCATGAAGGGCCTTTCATTTAGGGAAATAATCAATAAATGTAAAACTGACCTGAACAGACTGAGGTGTTAGACTTCATACTCTGAAAGGTTAATTTTCAAGATATGCCAAGTATCTAACCATTCCACAGTGATGAAGGCCAGGAGCCAGGCTGGAGGAGGTTGATGTAATGATTATTCTAGACAGAAAGTCTTCTATTTTCACTCAACAGGTTGGGGGCCATTTCATGTGTGTGGATGTAAAGCTGCGTGAAGCCCAGACCCACTGCTCTTGTCAGGCTCAAATTTGCCAACATGGAGTTATCAAGTATATGTTGAATGAAGACATTCCAGTTTATTGGAGACTGGCGGTTCTCGAAGTGTGGTCTGTGGACCCTAAGATAGCCAAGACTCAGGGATCCACCTTTTCACTTGTTGACATTTACACTGATGATTCAAAAGCAGTGTTGGGGAGCCTGCTGGCAGATTAGCATGAACAAGCAGCGACCCTTAACTGTAGTGGTGAGACAGGATAGTTCCCTTGACCTCCTTCGCGGGCGTGAACTGGAGTGGCTGGTTTCAGTCAGCCTGCCGCTGGCCAGTCCTTGTAGGAGGGGGTGCAAAAGGGAGCAAGCAGGTGTGGAAACAGGAGCAAACAAACGCTGCAGCCAGCCAGCCGCTCCTCTCTGGCGGAGCAGGCTCTGTGTGGGCCCCGCAGCAGCGTCCAAGCATGTTACCACCAGTGCTTTTTAAGCTCTGCCATCCAGGGATGGCCAACTGCCAGCCAGCTCAGTGGAGAGTCAGGGTGGCAGCCCCTGCCCTCTTGCACCTGGGTTCTTGTCTGGTATCCAGGAAGAGTCAGGTCATACGAACTGTTTGAAAGGTGATGCATGCGGAAGACTTTATTGAGTGGTGGACGCTTTCAGCAGAAAGGGAGGCTGGAAAGGGGATGGGAAGGTGATCTTTACCTAAAGCCCGGTTGCCCCCGGCAGAGCCCCTGTCCAGAGCTGCAACGTCTACACATCTATTCATAGTCTCCGACGCTCAGTTGTTTCTCTGCTTGCTGCTCAGCTGCTTGTGTTGCTCTGCCAGCTAAGTCTTTTATGGGCACAGGATAGGGCGGAGGCAAGCCAAAAAGGCAACATTTGGGCAGAAAAACTGGGTCAGCTGTTTCCGCTTCCGGCCATGGATCCAGGCTTAGGATGGGGTTTAGCTGGGAGCCCAGCCCTTCTGTATCACTAATAGTTAATGGATTCTTTACCACCACATTCTTGCAGGAAAAGACAACTAGTTTCTGTTACGACTATCTTGGAGGAAGCAGCAAAATTGATTTTAGCAAATGTCAACCCTTTAGTGTGCATCTTTGTAATATTCTGTATGGTGAAATGGGAAGTATGCATAAAGCACTTGTATAATTGAGTTCCAAATTGAACCAGCTGCTTTTTTATGGAACACCATTGGGACTTGAAAGAATGACTGATAGATAAACTGGTTATTCAGACTTGGGTATTTGACACTTCATCAAAAAAATGAACCTAGTGAGCATGTCACTTCAAGGAAAACAATGGACAGTACCCGTTGCCAGTGACAAAATTTAAGTTCTTAAGTGAAAGTTAAAATACTGAAAAGCTTATATCTACCACCACAACATTGATACCTTTCCAATACCTAAAGATTTTTCTGAGAAGAACAAAAGTGATCTTCTAATGTCATATAATTAAATGTGTCCATGTTTTGAAGATCTGCTCACTCTATTAATCAATATTTTCTAAATGACCAGTGAATGATATTAAAAGTCACACATGGAGAAAAGAGTTACCCAAAGTTCAATAAACACCAATGAATTTTAACAATATAAAAATTTTGGCCGGGCGCGGTGGCTCACGCTTGTAATCCCAGCACTTTGAGAGGCCGAGGCAGGCGGATCACCTGAGGTCAGGAGTTCGAAACCAGCCTGGTCAACATGGTGAAACCCCGTCTCTACTAAAACTATAAAAAATTAGCTGGGCATGGTGGCACGTGCCTGTAATCCCAGCTACTCAGGAGGCTGAGGCAGGAGAATTGCCTGAACCCGGGAGGCGGAGGTTGCAGTGAGCCGAGATCACGCCATTGCATTCCAGCCTGGGTAACAAGGGCGAAACTCCGTCTCAAAAAAAAAAAAAAATTTACTGAAAGGTTTTAGATTTATCATGAAATTCACCTTGAGTTTTGGTATAGTATAAAAAAAAATCTGTAATTGTCTGAAAAGACTATTAAAATATTTTTCCCTTTTCTAACTACACATCTGTATGAGACCAATTTTCTTCATAAGTCTCAACCAAAACAACATGTCACAACAGATTGAATGTAGAAACAGGAGAATTCAGCTGTCTTTTATTAAGCCAAATATTATGGACATTTGTAAAAATGTAAAATATAGCCACCTTTCTCACTAACTTTTTGGTCTTTTGCTTTGGAAAATAGTTGCTTTTGTTTTAAAAAGTTATGTTAACATGTAATGGGTTATGTTAACATGTAATGGGTTTTTGACTTTAAATTTTCAGTAGATATAACCCACACAAAAACTCTTTGGGATTCTCAATAATTTTTAAGGTATAAAGGGGTTCTAAGACCAAAAAGCTTCAGAACTGCTGTCTTAGACCCATATGAAAAGAGTTGCCTGATCATTAAATTCACTTCTAGCAGGACAGGATTCCATTTGGCCTTTCTCTGTGTGATAATGTTACTTCCTCTCATGTATAACCAAAGAAAGCATATCAGAACAGAAGAGAGTAAAGATGATGTGATTATAGGGATTCACTCTAATTTACTAAAAAAGCTAAATCTCTCACATACTGTATTTTAATACTTTATTTTTATAATAAATAATTACATCATATCTCACAACTAGTTGTAATGTCTCAGGGTCATTTGTGGCACGTGCTTGAAACATTCTTCCTCAGACACTGGAGAGCCATTTGGTGGCCTTCTAATCAAATCAGCCTAAGTGACCCAGCTGGAGGCCAGGGTAGAGGAATATGAGGGCCCTAAACTAGCCACTGAAAAACACAGGCAACAGTGGGTTCCTGCCAGGAAAGGCTTTCTTGGATTAATTTTTTTTCACCAGCACCATTCTTCTGTGATCTTTGTTTCCAGTGATACAACAGACCTCATTTCATATGAGGTCTTGAGGTAGTCTTTATAGAAAATATAGTAATACAAATAAAACTTAGTACATACAGAGATTTGAAATTAAGGCTACAAGATGTGATGGACCTATCCATTACTGCTTACTGGAGATCCTATACAGACTAGCAGAATTGTGAATTTTAAATATGAAAGAGACTGGTAGGTGTCCCAGATCCAAATCTCCTATCTCTTAGATCCCAGTCTCCAAATCTTTCATTATCCCCAAGATGATCTTCAGACAGGCAAAGAATCGCCGCAAATTGAAAGGGTAAGTGGCCAAGTAAGGCCTGGACCCCAGGGCTGTGATGCTGAGTCCATTGTTCAGGCTATCTGGAAAGGCCTCTATCTTGCTCTAGCCTTTGTCTGTAGAAGGAATTATAGACAATTCCCTTTGTCTGTAAAGGGAATTTACTCCCAGGCTGCACTCCCATGGAGGACTTAGGGTATTAGCGAAATTTTCCATTGCACATTTGCAGGTTTTGGTAAAGGTAATTGCGATGGTCTTGCTCGGCCCTTTCCCACAGAGCCATCAGGTCAGCAGACCCCAAGGAGATAGAGTTCATGTGTTTCTGTCTGTAGCACATGTGCCCTTTAGCACATGGCATTCACCTGCTCCCCTAATGCTGCCACTTTGCATCATTTTAGATAGATAGGTTTCTTGGACAATGAGTCACTCCTGTAAGTGATGCTGAGTTTCTACAAGCAGCTTCTATCTGATACGGGTTTATTTGAAGAGATAATTCCATTATCATTCTTAAAAAAATAGGCCCTGGACAGCCAATATAAAGTTGTCCTTGTGGCACACTCAGAAAGCAAAGCATTATTGATAAAAGAGTTTAGCTGGGTTTTATAATAAGTATTACCCCTTCCAGGAAGAAAGCAGACCCATGGTTAAAAATTTTCATCTCCCTCTCTCCCCAGAAAATGTTTTCAATTTGAATCTAAATGCTTGGGTTTTTTTTGTTTTTTTGTTTTTTGTTTTTTTCAGATTTGAACATCATTTTTAAACATAGGCAGAAGATTTGACTCTCTCATATATTTGTGGTGGGTCCTCTGACCAGATGGCTTTTCTGCAGATAGTGAGTTAAGAACAGTTCAGGGATAGCTCATAGTTGCCTTAGGTTCTTGTTGAGTATTGGAAAACTGCATTTACAATAACATTTTCTATCTCCAGGCACAAACCTTGAATGATTTTGAGGATTTTCATACCTAAGCAAAATTCCCCCAATTGTTTGTTGTCTTGTCTGCTTTATGGCAGAGTTGGCATGATCCGGTGGATGTGAGGGCTTGTGGCCATGCGGTGTACCCATGTTTGATGACCTTAGAGTGTCTTGTGAAGCTCTGTGCTATTCTTAGGAACAGGATGTACACCAAAGAGCTATCCTGGGATGGGCAGATCCTTTTTGACCTCAGAATCAGAACTTTAAATTAAGCCTTCTGCTCTAGCTTCTCAGTGGCTCAGAGCCATCAGGACCTTCCAGTGGCTTTGAAAATCTCCTTCCTGTTTCCAGTTTTCTCACTGACTCACCAGGCCTAATCATCTGGTTATGGAAGAGTTGGTATAGCTCTTCAGCATGCACTGCTCTTTGTTCTGTGTGCTCCGTGAGGTATATTCTGGAGAAGCCAGCCCAGCAGATAGATCCATTCCACACTTGCTTAACAAAAGATTTCACTACTTCCTCATAGCCTCCTGTGGACAGGGTACCTGTCCTGTCAGGCTGTCCTGCTTCCTTGTGCACCATCCTCCCACGCTTTCTCTGCAACTTGGGGTGTGCAGATGAACAGGGGAGAAGGAATCAGATTATCTGCACTAGCTATAGCTCCAGGAATTCGCCCAAAGAGATTTAGAAAGATGCAGAGATTACTGTTAATATTTCTCCTGCCGAAATGGGAGCTAGAGGCTGTTCTTGATTACATTTGAAACTCGCTCTCCTGGATTGTAATTTTTTTTGCCTCATTTGTTACGAGTGTGTGAGTATGGGAATGATTTCCACCTATCAACTTTTCTCACCTCTTTGCTCTTCCTACCTAGGTGCCCTCTACTGTTCTTCAGTAACTTACCTCCAAAATTATTTTTTACTTCAAGAATATTAATAGAGGGTTCCTTTTTTCTTAAGCATTCTCTCAACAATTCGAATGCAGCCTCCTACTGTATAGATTCCATATGTAGCTGAGTAAATAGAAAAAATGCTAATTTAATCATGTGCCTGTGAGGTAGGGAGGAATCTTCCTTATGTTTTTAAGTATACTAACATCAGAGATTGCTGTCTGCAAAGTTGTTAAGAGTTGATTTTGTTTTTACTTACTCTTTCATATCAAAAATCTGTAACTTTTTTCAGTTGAGCCTTTGAATAAATATCATTTCAATGAAAATAATGCATCTTGGTTTAGATCTAATGCCTTGAAATACACAGAATACACTTTTGTATCAAAAGAAAAAGAGTATTATCCAAGTTCTTTTGAATGTTTCATACTATCAGTCCAAATAAAGATAAGGAACTTCTCTGCTATTACCCAATATAAACCTAAAACTTTAAGAAGTAAGTTATAGAGAATTATGGATAGTTAGTAGATCTAGGATGAACTCATTCTGGCTACTCTGGAAGAAATTTTTCCCTACAAAAGTGCTTTTTTTAATTATAACCCTAACACACAGGCTGTCCTCATTTTAGTGTACTTCGTTTTATTACACTTTGTAGATAATGCCTTTTTTACAAATTGAAGTTTTGTGGCAGCCCTGCTTCACACAAGGCATCATTTTTCCAAAAGCACATGCTCACTTCATGTCTGAGTCGCAGTTTAGTAAGTCTCACAGTATTTTGAAGTTTTTCATTGTTGTGGTGATCCACAGATCACATGCATGATCTTTGACATTCCTGTTGTAATCGTGTTGGGCACAGTTGCACCCATACAAGATGGCAAACTTAATAAATGTGTGTGTTCCGACTGTTCCACCAACCAGCCATTTCCCCTCTCTCCCTCTCCTTAGACCTCCCCATTCCCTGAAATGCAACAGTATTGAAGTTAGGCCAGTTAATAATCCTACAGTGACCTTTAATTGTTCAAGTTGAAGGGTCTCACGTCAATGATGAAGCTGCATTAGAAAGGCATGTCAAAAGTCAAAATAGGCCGAAAGCCTAACAGTTAGCCAAGTTGTGAAGGGAAAGGAATCTTCTTGAAGGAAATGAGAAGTGTTACTTAGTGACCACACAAACAATAAAAAAGTGAAATACCTTGATTCCTGACATGGAGAAAGTTGTAGTGTCTGGATCAAAGATCCAACCAGCCATAATATTCCCTTAGGCCACAGCCTAATGCAGAGCGAGGCCTGTGAAACCTGAGAGAGGTGAGTACGCTCTAGAAGAAAAACGCTATCAGAGGCTAGTTCATGACATTTAAGCAAAGAAGCTGTCTCCATGGCATAAAAGTGCAAAGGTGAAGCAACAGCAAGTGCTGACGGAGAACCTGCAGCAAGTTATACAGAAGATCTAGTTAAGATCACTGGTAACAGTGGCTACACTAAACAATAGATTTTCAATGTAGACGAAGCAGCCTTCTGTTGGAATATATCATCTAGGACTTTCATAGCTAGAGAGGAGAAGTTAATGCCTGGCTTCAGAGGACAGGCTGACTCTCTTGTTAGGGACTAGTGCAGCTGGGGACTTTAAGTAGAAGCCAGTGATAATTTACCATTTGGGAAATCCTAGGGCCCTTGAGGATTATGGCATATCTATTCCACCTGTCCTCTAGAAATGGCCCAACAAAGCCTGGATGACAGCCCATCCGTTTACAGCATGGTTTACTGAATATTTCATGCCCACTATTGAGACCTGCTACTCAGAAAAGAAGATTCCTTTTATAATATTGCTGTTTATTGACAGTGCTTCTAGTCACCCGAGAGATAGATGGAGATGTACAAGGAAATGAATGTTGTTTTCAAGCCTATGAACACAGCATTTATTCTGCAACCCATGGATCAAGGAGAAATTTTGGCTTTCAAGTCTTATGTAAGAAATATAAAGCCTGGCCTGGTGGCACATGCTTGTAGTTCTAGCTACTCAGTAGGCTGACCGGGGAGAATCACTTGAAATCAGGAGTTCAAGGCCAACCTGATCCACTTGGTGAGACCCCATCTCTATAAATTAAATTTGAAAGGAAAGAAAAGAAGTTTCATAAGACTATAATTGGAATAAATAATGATTTCTCTGATGGACCTGGGCAAAGTCCGTTGTTAACCTTCTGGAAACGGGTCACCATTTTAGAAGCCATTTAAAATATCTTTGATTCATGGGAGCATGTCAAAATATGTACATTAACAGAAGTTTGGAAGAAGTTGATTCTAGCCCTCATGCATGACTTCAAGAGATTGAAGACTTTAGTAGGGGAACCAACTGCAGATGTAGAAATAGCAAGAGAACTAGAATTAGAAACGAAGTCTGCAGATGTGACTGAACTACTGCAGTCTCATGATCAAACTTGAACAGGTAAGGGACTGCTTTTCATGGATGAGCAAAGAAAGTGGTTTCTAAGATTGACTCTATCCTAGTGAAAGTGCAGTGAACATCGTTGAAATAGCAACAAAGAATTTAGAATGTTACATAAACTTAGTTGATAAAGCAGTGGCATAATTTATTGCACACCTAATAGACTACAGTGTAGTGTAGGCGTAACTTTTATATATACTAAGAAAAATTCTTGGTGGTGGTCCAGAGCCGATTCTGCAGTATATCAGAGGTATGCCAGTGTTATCTTTTAAATTCCTAATCCATATCACTTTACTGAATTTTTCATTACTTGCATCTTCATTACTGTTGCCACTTCGTGTTGCCATAGTGCCATGACTTCACAGCTTTGTTCAGTAGTGAACGAGCTTCAGCTCAATTCACATTATCTAGAATATTTTCATCTTAGCCTTGTACTTTGTTTTATAATAAGTTATAATTGCCACTGCAATAGCAACTGCACTGCAGCATTATTTATCTTGTATCAGCTTTTGTGAAGGATTGACTACTATTTTAGTGAAACCAACTTTTCTAACAAGAGCACCAAACTCTTTATAAAGTAGATACTGTTTTTCAAAAAACAAGATTATTTGAAAACTATACCAATGGTGCTGCTGCTTAAAACAGCGGTTTTTCAATTCTTTCTGGCCACATACACCTTTAAGAATATGATTAAAGTCATGGGCTCTTTTTTTTGAAAAATGTGTTCCTGCTCAAATATGTATACCCTTGCAAATACAGCCTCAGGGGATTCATAGATATATATCCCTTTCTGAAGTCCCTGAAACCCATCTACAAAACCTTTGGAGGGTCAGTGGACCCAGGATAAGACCCCCACTCTCCCTGCCAGTGGAAAACAATTAATGCTCCCCTCAGAGATGTCTATGAACTCATTTCTGAAACCTGTGAATACACTACCTTACCCAGCAAAAAGGAAAAGGAATTAAAGTTGTAGATGCAGTTAAGGTTGAATCAGCTGACCTTGAGATGGGTCAACTGGATGTATACAGTTAGGGATGTTTATTAACTCACTTTGACCCTGCATTATCTGTATGGGCCCAGTCTAATCACATTAGTTATTAAAAGCAGAGCACCTTTCCTGGCTGTGGTGAGAGGGTGATGTGACTATGAAGAAGGGAGAGAGAAGAAGGGTTGCTAGATTTTGAAGGGGACCACGAGGCAAGGATTGTGAGCAGCCTCAAGGAGGTGGAAAAGCAAGGAAATTCATTATCCCAGAGCCTCCACAAAAGGATGCAGCCCTGCCAGCATCTTGACTTTACCTTTGTGAGACCCATGTTAGGCTTCTGACCTTCAGACGTATAAGATAATGAATTTATATTGTTTTAAGCTACTAATTTTGTGATACTCTGTTAAGGGAGCAATTGGAAACTAATCCAGGACACTGCCCCCAACCCATACATAGTTTGTACGTTTAACCTTTAGGGGTTTCATTCAGAATAAGCCTAAGTGGCACATTGATTCCTAAAATCTATTTTTTAATATAACTAGGCTAAATACAAAATCTAGACAGCCTTGTTTCAGTAAAATGTTAAAGTCCCCTGCTAAAATGGAAATACGAAACTAGATAGATTTTTAAAAATAAAAGATAGCTATTTAACCCATGTTAAATAAGAATGATTTTCCCTTTATTATTGCCTAAAAGAACCAGATGTTAAAATGTGGAATGTTTGGCAAAAATTAAAGATCCTCATGTCTGATAGCGATGGTTGCAAAAGCTGAATTTTCCTAAAGAAGTTATAAAACCCATTTAAGAAAAATGTTATCTGTATAAATGTGAGCTTTGTAATTCTACCAGGGTCATAAAGACCCAGAGTAAACATATAAATAATTGAAAGTTGCCATCGCTTGGCATGATTTCTCTGTGGCTTCAGAAATTGCAATATATGAGGATGGAGTTTTCTTGGTTGGCCCAGTGTCTTCTCTTTCTTCTTACTCCCTTACCTTCATGTAAAGCAATACCATCTCTTCCTATAGCAATGAATGATTATTTCTTAGGGTATAATCTAGGATGATGAGTCTTTTTATTAGGAACTTTTAGTGTTCATTTTGTTTTGTGATAGAAAATAAATGGATCAAATCTCTTTCAAACTTTAACTATCAACATTTTTCGTTTTATTCATGTTTTAAGATACAATTTTTAAAAATTTTTTTTAAGGACAGTACTTTTAACCTTACTGATATAAAGCCCTAGTTTAACCTGACCACCTGGCCAGGTGTTTGTGTTTGTCCATCTGAACCACGGTAGCTTTTGAAGATGTCAATTTTCCTTAGAAATGGTTTGCTACCAAAGAACATGCAGTTGTTTTTGTCAGTTTCAATAAAATGAACTGGAATATAAGTTACAGAGGTAAATGTCTTATACGAAAAAGAAAAAAGATACATGTATCATATTTTTTAAAATGGCTTGTCACTCACTTTTAAATCCCTTAATGGTAGGGGAATCTTTGTATATTTATATAATCTTTGAATATTTATATAATATTTTTGTATCTCAAATGCATAGCATGGTGGCAGGAACCTAATAGGTGCTTAGTAAATATTTGTTGAATTAAAAGCCATTCCTTGCCCACATTCATTGAATGTATCACCACTTCAATTCCACTCAACTTCTTTAAAAAAAAAAAAGACCAGGTACAGTGGCTCAGTCCATAATTTCAACACTTTTGGAGGTTGAGGCAGGATAATCACTTTTGAGCCCAGGGTCTTGCTATGTTACCTATGCCAATCTGGGTAACATAATAAGACTCCATCTCTATAAAACAATAGAAAAATTAGCTTGGCCTGTGGGCTCGTGCCTGTAGTCCCCACTACTCAGGAGTCTAAGGTGGAAGGATCACTTGAGCCCAGGAGTTTGAGACTGCAGTGAGCTATGATTGCACCATTGCACTCTAGACTGTGCAAAAGAGCAAGACCTTTTGTGTGTGTGTGTGTGTGTGTGTGTGTGTGTGTGTGTGTGTGTGTGTGAAGAATCTAATGAATTCTGGTAGTCTTTGTATGTCTGAAAATTCCTTACATGATAGTTTAACTGGGTATAGAATTCTAGGTTGACAGGTTTTTTCTTCTCTGCATGTTGAAGATACCTCATTTTCTTCTGATGGATATGATTATGATGTTAATGAGAAGCCTGATGTTAGTTTGGCTTTTTTTCTTCTTCTTCTTCTTTCCTGAGACAGGATCTGGCTCTGTCACCCAGGGTAGACTGCAGTGACACGCTTTTGGCTCCCTGCAACTTCCACTTCCTGGGCTCAAGCCATCCTCCCACCTCAGCCTCTGGAGTAGCTGGGACTACAGGGCCACACCACCACACCAAGCTAGTTTTTGAATTTTTTTTTTAGAGGAAAGGTTTTGCCACATTGCCCAGCTGATCTTGAACTCCTGGACTGAAAGCAATCTGCCTGCCTCAGCCTCCCAAAGTGCTGGAATTACAGGTGTGAGCTGCTATGCCTGGCCTAGCTTGGCATTTCTTTGTAGGATGTCTTATCCTCTTTCTCTGGTAATTTTTAAGGTATGACCTTTATCTGTGATATAACAAAATACAGATTTATTTTTATTTTTCCTACTAGGAATTTTTTTCTTTTTCAGTTTGAGGTTTCCTTTCTTTTATAGGTCTCTGCTATCATCTCTTTGGCATTATCTCTTCCATTTTCTCCATTTTCTCCTTTTAGCATTTTAGAAACTTCGGTGTGTCTTCTGTCTCTTAACTTTACTAATTTTTTTAATCTCTGCACTTCATTCTGAGTAATTTTTTCTTGCAATTTATCAACTGTAGTGAGCTGTGATCATGCCACAGCACTCCAGCTTGAGTGACAGAACAAGACTCTGTCATTCATTTATTCATTCATTCAGAAATAAATACCTCTCTCAGATTGCTTTATTATAGATAATTCCTCAGATTTCATTTCTTATACTTGTTACATGTGCTCACTTTCATGATGGTAGGTTTTATATGTTATTTATAATTTTTAACCGAACTCCTCCTGTTTTCATTGGAATCAAAAGCATTCTCTGGATTATGGTAGTCTTCCTATGGTGTATTTTTTATTCAGCCCCCTATTGAGATCTATGGTTTTCACTAGTTCTGGACACATTTCTTATGTTGATTTTCAGCTTAGAGTTTCCATACTATCAAATGGTACAAAATCAGATTCCACACATGGCACCAGCTGGGCATTCCTATTTGTCACCAGTGATTCTATCTAGAATAAGAAAGTGGCCTGCTTTTAGCCTGTGTTGTCCCAGGTTTGGCTTTCCTGGCTATAATTTGCATATCAGACTCCTTCTCATTCCTGTTGTGTTTCATGTTTCTTTGTTGTTTAGTGCAGGGAGTTAAACCATTTCCATCTCCCCTCTACACATGGGTGCTGTAGACTGTAACTTAAGGCCCACCCCTAGGGCTGCTGAGCTTCAGCTCCCACTCACCACTGTGGGACTTCCTCATTTGAGGAACCTAGACATTCTGTTTTCTTACTTTTGAGCTCCAATGTAATTTTGTTGTTGTTATTGTTAAATTGTATCCACTATTTCTCTTTTTGGAATAGAATGAGGACTTTCTACGTATTTATACCATACCGTCTTGTCAAGAAAACTGGGAATATTTTTTTTTCTTGGCTCACTGTCAGTAAAATATATGTTAGGCAGGCAATCCATAGTATCTGTAAAAGGAGTGTGATTCCATCCATAATTTAACCAACTGTAGTTAGCATCTCAAAATCACTAAATATTCTAACAACCCAGTAGAGGTTGAAATGTACGATTTATGGTTTCTTACTTATTATTTACATTTATCTATTATATGAAATCAGATGACTGAAAGACTGCTTATTAATTTTGCAATTACTAAATTAGAACATTTTGCTAATTACTAAACTAGAAAATTTTCTTGCTCTCACAAACAAGCCTGTGTGAGCAGCCTAGGAACAGAGCACAGAGAGAGGAGAAGCCCCAGGACACATGTTTACGCTACAGGTATAGATTGACTTACGACCTATGCAACTTACGACCATTCGACTTTACAACCACAATCGCTAGCCATGACTGCTCTGCGTCTGGCAGCGCAAACGTTGCCCAGCTGGGCGTACAACAGTGCGGACCAGCTTCCAGCAGCACTACCATCCCCGCATGCATATAGCCTACTCAACTTACGACCAAATCGTGTTATGACCGGTCTGTCGGAACCAATCGTGGTCGTAAGTCGAGCACTAGCTGTATTGTGTATATAATCATTAATGTTTATCCTTTGGTATAGTAGATATCAACATATGTATCAGTATGCCCACAGTCTTGACAATGAAAATATCATATTATTGCCATTACTTTTATAGCTTAAAGAAAGGTTAAAAAAAAAAATAACTTTTGCCTGTGTCATCTTTTTAAAGATCTAGGTTAACATCTTCTGACAGTGATTTCAGTTAGAGAATATGATTTACTTCATTATAAAGAGTACTGGGAAAAAGTAAGACATTCTAATTATTTGACCATCCATAACCATCTTTTCAGACATAGCTTTTGGTTCCTTTCTTTTTTTCAGACATATAAAGAAAAAGCAGATGCAGATACATTGCCACACACAAAGAAAGGCCAGCAACCGAGCGAAGGCAGCATTTCACTTCCTCTTTATATTTCACACCCTGTAAGCCAGAAGAAGAAAAAAGTCTACCGTACAGACCAGACCACCTTCATAATTGGAGAAACACCAAAAGGAATCCGCAGGTATATTGTCTCTGACAATGCTAGACTTAAAGAATAATTCTTGAAAGAAATGTAGCTCCTTAGTAAAATATACAAATATTTGAGTTATAACCATACCCGAGATCGGAATATTTCAGAAAAATCTAAATTTCAAAAACAAATTGCAAATGTTTTAGATGTTGTTAGAAGGCCAATCCCTGAATTGATTACCAAAAAAAGGGAAATCATGTTATACAAAGAAATGAAATACTTAAGTGCATTTTATTCATTCTGTCATTGAATATTTTTTGAGCACCTAATATATGCTTAGGCATTGTGTTGAGTCTTGACGATATTGTGTAAAAATGACACAGAGCCTCCAGTACAGAGGAATAGGGTTGGCGTCAAACCATAAAATTTTAAAAAGTAAACCTACAAATAATTACAAAATGGCGTGTTAAAAGAAAAAAATGGACAAGCCGCCCTGAAAGAGAGTAATGGGATGGGGAGGGGATGTGGAACCACCTTTCTTTTGGGAAGTCAGAGAAGACTCCCTACACAGGTAGCATTTAAGTTAAGAGCTGAAGGACAACCGTGCAAAGAACCAGAGTAGGAGCATCCCCAAGGAGGGGGGAGGTTTGGTGTGGTCAAGGAGCTGAGAGGAGGATGGTGGCCTTAGTACAGAAATAAACCAACCAGAAAGCAGCACGAGATGGAGGGTAGAGACGCAGATGGCGCTGGGGCTTGTCAACCCTTGGAGGCTACGGAAAGAGTTCGGATTTTGATCAAAGGCAGTGGAAAACTGTTGAATAATGGCACTATCTATGTATCCTTTTAAAAGATGGTTCCACCTTCCCTGTGGAAGAGGGCAGAATGGATAAGGGGAGACGAGAAGGAACTTGGTGAGGGGGTTTGCACCAGAGTGGTTGCCTTGAGGATAGAGTCAAGTGGATGAATTCAGTTTGGTGATGGACTGGTTTGGGAAAGAGAGAGATCAAGATTACTTCTTTCGGTGTTGAGCAGCAGAGTGGAGGTACTGAATGAGGAAAACCCAAGAGAAGCAAGTTCAGAGAGGAAAAATATCAAGAGTTCCTTTCTGCTTATATTAAATGTGGCATTCTTTGGAAAGGTCAAATAGGCAATGTATGTATGTGCTTCTCTGGATTTGGGGATTAAAGGTTTAAATTTGGGAGTCATCAGCATAGAGTTTATAAATGGTCTTCAGAACCGTGAGACTGTGTGAGCAACCTAGGAACAGAACACAGAGAGGAGGAGAGAAGCCCCAGGACAGACTGGAGGCAGCGTAAGAGGCAGCGTTGGGTTCTGAAGTCCAGTAGTAAGAGGGTTTTAAAAGGAGGGGTTCTTAACTTTATCAAATGCTGCAGAGAACCAGAAGCAGGTGAGTGGGAAACTGCCCACTGGAGGTGGCAGCAGAGTGCTCAGCAGGTACCTTGGCAGGAGCAACCTGGGAAGCGGTTAGCAGGTTCTGCAGGACGCAGCCGGCGCTGTAAGTTTGGATGGAAGCAGTGGACAGACCCCGACAGGGAGTGGCCGGCGCTGTAAGTTTGGATGTAAAAAGTGGCAGTAGCTGGAGGGCATTGTGGGGTCTTACAATTGAGGAGATAACAGAACCTGCTGTGTGTTGAGGGAGAACACTAATAATAGGAAAAAAAGAGATCATGCCAGAGCGTGCAGACAGAAAGAGGGAAGGCCTGGAAGCAGTGGAGGGCGGTGCCCAGACCATAGGCACGGCCTGGCATTTGAGAAGCATTGAAACAAGAGGGACAAACACAGGCACAGATGTGATGTTGTCTTAGTGAATTGAGAACTGAAGCCATCAGTTCAGAGGGAGAAAGATTTAGGGCGAGAGAAGTTAGAAAACAAATTGTTTATAAAGTAGGAAAACAGGCTTAATGGGACTAGAATTTCTGGGTGGCATTACGTTCCCATTTGAGAATAATTTCAGGAAAATCATCTGTCCAGTATTCACATTTTATTCAGCAAGCTCCAGTTGCTCTGTTGCCAACACAGGTAGAGAAATGGCAGGGTCTGGCCAGGGTTTAGAATGGTGGGAGAGAGAAGCAAGGAAGCTGAAGAATGTAAAGGAGTGATTATAAAGTGAAGTTAGACCTAAGGAGAACAAGGGAGGCCGGTGGATAGTGCAAAAGCACAAGAGTCAGTGGATTTGAGGATTTGAGGTCACCAACGTATCCCGGCATTGCTGCTGTGGGTGGTCAGGAAGCAGCTGAGCTGGAGCCTGAGATGACTAAGTCAGGGGCATAGCGGTTGAGCTATTGATGGTAATGACAATGGCAGTTTATAAACTTGGGAGGAGGGGCCAACATGGAGTTGGGATGAGTTTGGAGGTGAGCTAAACAGAGTGGTGGGCCAGGTATTAGGTGGGACATCCACATGGATGTTGATGTTATCAAGAATGATGGCAGGAGATGGGGTGGGAAACAAGATTAATCCAGGATCTTGAGAGTTTAGCTGCTAGCAGGAAGCAACGAAGGGCGCACTTAAGATTGAGGAAAGAACAGTTTAGCTGGATGGCGTAAACGTTAAAGAGGGGAAGGAGTTTTCCGAGTAGAGAATGGTCTGGAAGCAGCAGTGTCTAGAAGCACTAACTCTGAGGTTGGAGAGCTGTGAGATGGAACAGCCTTGCCTTGCAAGGGCTGCAGGGGAAGAGGCAGTATCATCAGCGCAGGACCGTTCAGCATAGAAGCAGAAGACTTGGAGGACTGTTGGTTCCAGGGGCACTGAGGGAAGCCTTGGTAGGGTGGAGGACTGGGTTAGATCAAGACATGCAGTAGGAGGGGATGAGAGGCCGGTGGTAATGAATGACGGAGGTTAACGGATGGGAGGCATGGTCAGACTGGTCCTGCTGACTTCCGGGGGCAGTGGGAAATGTCTGTGGCTCTGTGGGTTCAAAATACTGTCTGCAGGTGTTTGGCAACTCTCAGGCAGCTGGTTCCTCTGCTGCCCGGGGAAGAGCTGGTCCCCCAGCTCCCTGGGGTGCTGGCATGACCAGTTGGAGTATGGGTCTCAGCTGTCCTCCTTCATCTTCTCTGCTCATCAGTGCCTTCTTGAGAGGGTTTGGAAGCTGCCTCTTCAATATCATCATCAGGAAGTTTGGAAGGGTACTCCTTTGTTGACTTGTAGTGTCTGAAAGAAGTATCTAGCTTCCTTATCCATGCATTTGCAACCTTACAAAGATTAGGGAATTTTGCAGGTGCTAATTCTTTGTGCCTTCTGAATCAGAAGACTTCTAAGAAATGGAAAGAGTTCTTCCCCATGTTTCTCAATGAGTCATCCTTCAACACTCATGAATTTCATTATGTCACAACCTATACCAGAGACAGTGAGGCATGACTGAATCCTTCCTCAATGAAACGTCACATTGTAACATTTGAGGTCATTTCGAAAAAGGTTGTGATGAGCTTGAACTTACTTACTTTGGCACATGCAGTGACCCCAAGGTTCGAGTCGGCACCAAGTTGCAAAGAGTGATCGTGTTATCTTGATGTCAGGGCCCTTGCTAGCTACTCATGCTGTGGCTTCTTTGAAGCCACATGCCGGGTTGAGTTTGATGGAGGCTATGGTGCCCCCTGGCCTGACACCTGAGAGTAGGGCACTGAATCTTTTACTTATCTGCTGCATCAGGTTACAGGTGAGTTTGCACACAGCATGATAGATCGGCGAGAAAGCGTCCTTCACAACCTTGCACTTGATGGTAACATTACTCATGTTTTCGTAGTCAGGCATGCACCATGGTGCTATTTTGCCTTTCTCTCGAACAATCGGTCTGTCTGGCCTGATGAAGTCCTTCAGCTCCGGCACCAGATCGAACGTTGCAGTCAGCACTGTGAAAGTGACTGATACAGCACCTGCTATGGTTGGGAGTTTGCTTTTGGAATGGACACGATGCCGTACAGCATGCTGCATACGCATCTTGAGCCATGGGCAGAGCAACGACAGGCTTATCAGCTTTGTTGAGCTCTAGTGGCATGTTCAAGTGTTTCAGTCACTCTGTGTCTCATTGGCTTTGGTTACCAGTTAGGGATGTAGAATTAAAACCATCTGACCATGTACATTTTACCACCCTCTTTTCCATTAACCGTCCTAGTCAATCAGAATCAACACTGTACCCCCTTCTGCTGCAGTCACATGATCATCTGAGGCCTTCTGTCCCACCTCTCCTTCCAGAAGCTTAGGCAGACAGAAGATGAAGTGAGTTGTGTTCCACCCCGCTTCCTCCAGAGAGAGAGAGGATTTTGAATTATATCCATGATACATAACTGCTTTTAATACACTTGCTGAAAGATACTTATCTTTGGTTTCTTTTTCTCCCCTTTCCCTAAGTGGGTTATGGAATTCCACTTTACTCATCTTTCTTCACAGAGTGGCTGCCTTATGCATAACTCTGGTTGTACCCTGTAGTTTCTTCCACTCTTAGAGAAAATGCTGGAGGCCCAGAATTAGGAAAGCTAGTTGGAAGGCAAAAATAAAATGAGTGATAATTACAGCTTATCCTGTAAGTGGCAACCATGTGGCAGAGTGTACTTGCAGACCACTCAGATAAAATGAGGCTAGAGCACCTCTGTGCCCAGAGGTGACGGGTCATGGAAGAGGTCACGGTTTCAGCACAGCAGAGGTGAAGTGACTTTGGCAGCTGCTGAGACACCACAAGTCTTGGATAAATAAGACATCAGCTTATAACCTTGCCAATCACTTAATCTTTACAAGCACAAATATTTATTAGAATGTCCATGAAAATGGATTTAGAGATGATTAATACACAATAATATCTCATTACTTCATGTGAAGTGAACACTGGAACCTCTTAAGAGCATGCTTGTTACTTTCCAACAAGAATGTTGGCAGTTTCCAGGACAGAAATTTGGTGTCTTGTGTATGTGTTATTAAATATTCTGTTTATATATATGAGATGAGAGTATACATGCTGATCAAGCATGTATACTATGTGGATTGGGAGAAGTTAACAAGACAGTGGAGTGAGGACTAGAAGCCATGGGCCCATCTGAGGCCACAAAGGAAACTTGTGAGCATGCTTTATGGTCTGCCACTAACAGCAAAGGAAACACAAAATATATAACCTGGTCTACGTGTCAAAAATAAAAGTGGCATCGAAGCTTCTACTTACATACACTAAAAGTAAATTACTGTTTTATGCTAAGTGTTCTCTGTTGTCATAGGATAAAATTCAAACTTCTGAACTTGGCATACAGATGCCTATGATTTGTAGCGTCTTCCATGCAGTTTCTCCTGCGCCTCCATGAACCAGGTTATCTTGGACCCGAGGTACATGCGCCTCCTCCCCCTGGGAGACTTCCTCACTCATCATTACCTGACCCACTTGTCAGGAAGAGATGCCTTTTCTACTCACCTTGCCTACCACCAGTCACTAAGCTAGGTTCCCTTTCTATGAGTGCCAGTAGAGCCCCCATATTTACCTCCTGGTAAATTTACATTTTGGGTTTATCAGTCTATTCTAGTTTGATTTTCAGGCGTTTGTCTCCACCAGGTAAACTGTAGACTCCTCAAAGATAGGAAACAGAGTCTTATTTGCTGTTATATAGTTCATGCTGTAGTACCTAGCACATAACAGGCTTTAAACATTTGTTGAGTGAATAAATGAACGTTTTAAGGAACTATGGTATCAAATATAATTTCTAAAACTTTAGGACTTTTAATCATATGCTGCTACACTCACTATCTATGACTTTTGTTCAAAGGAGTATTTATAAACATTGAGCTGTCCTGTCTCATGACCTCAACTCATCATCAGCAAAGCAATACCCACTGTCTTAGTCTGCTTGGATTGCAGTAACACAATACTGTAGACTAGGTGGCTTAAACAAGAGAAATTTTTTCCACAGTTCTGGAGGCTGGATGGCCAACAGTAAGGAGTTACCTGATTCAGTTTCCGGTCAGAGCCCTCTTCCTGGCCTGCAAGTGGCCACCATCTCCCTGTGTCCTCACATAGCAAAGAGGAAGAGAGAGAAGAGAACAAAACTGTGTGGGTTCTCTGGCATCTCTTCTAAGGACACTAATCCTGTTGGATCAGGGCCCCCCCCTTATGACCTCATTTAACCTTAATTACCTCCTGAAGGCACAACTCCAAATATTGTTATGTTGTTGGTTAGGGGGCTTCATATGATTTGGCGGGGGGAGGGTGCAGTGTAGTCCATAGCGCCCTTATTTAGGGAAGGGAGCAGGGCTCATTGCCCGGGTCCTTAAATCTTTCTGCCTCTATCTTACCAAGGTTCTTGAAGGCCCATTTCCTCATATATGCATACAACAGCTTTTATTAGTATCTTAGGCTAAGAATACAACACACTTCTAATAGCATCTCACTTCTTAACTTAGGTGTCTGTATCAACTGGGGAAAAGTAATCTAGGCCGATCAATTTAGGACTTTCCTTTGGGCTCATCAAAAAGTCTTGTGCGATTTCTATATTGTATCTGTAGAAGAAGGGGACAAGGAGAGGGAAGGGAAAAAAAAAGTGTCTTTCTTAATTTTTCAGAATTTGCTCTTTTCATTAAGATTCTTTGACAATTTTATTTCATAAGACTTGAATACCATATAGATTTTCAAGTACAGATTCTATAAATCATGATCCTCGTGTCAGTCATAAATTGTATCACTGGAGGAGTAGCATGCTGGGCCTCCACAATTCCCAGGAAATACCTAATGTAATAGCATAAACCAAAATAACTAAAAAGCTGGTGATTTCATGAGCTAATTACTTTTCTCAGTAGCATAAGGGAAGAGGCCTCATTCTACTTGGATAAAATGCATTTTCATTGTGGAATTCAGCAGACGTATGCTAAAGGAACAAGATTACCTTCCTTGTCCCCTACATTTCCTGTTACTGGTGATGAGTTCTTTCAACATAAAATGTAATGAAAATAACTACTAGTTTTGTTCATTTAATCTTTAGAAAACAATTTGAAGAAATGGCCTCTCACTTTAACTCGTCTTCTGTAAATGAATTTGCTAAACGTATAACCAGTGCCACATCAGAAGAACGACAGAAAATGCTAAGGGACTTTTATGCTTCCCAGTATCCGGAGGTAAAAGAATTTTTTGTGGATTCTGCATCAGAATTCAACAATTCTGCCTTTGAGAAAGGAGAGCGCATCAGAAAGAAATCTGAAAAAAGAAAACCAGTTATAAAAACAAGGCTGTCAGATTCTGAAACCTTGTCGTTTAAAGATTCGACCAACAAAACTTCTCAAATTGGCTGTCCAAAAACATATAAGGGAAAGTCAGTTAAGCTTCAAAATCGTAGTTCTTGTAGAGAAGAGGTATTTTCTAGTGATGCGGAAACTAAGAAATCACCTGTTGGTTCTACTCAAGAGATTGACAGTGGAAAAAGCAGCCAAGCATCTGAAGGTACTGTGACATCCCATTCTCTGAACAGTGAGTCTGAAGCACGTGAGAGAAGGTTTCAAAATACCGTGAAAGACCAACGGGACCTCACAAGAACGGGTGTTTCAAGAAAAGAACCCCTTCGCAAATTGGAAAACAAAAAGATAGAAAATCCTGTGCTGGAAAAGACTTCTGTGATGAGCTTACTTGGTGATACCTCTATTCTTGATGACCTTTTTAAAAGTCATGGGAACAGTCCCACACAACCGCCAAAGAAAGTTCTTTCAGGGCCCACGGAAAAAGCACAACAGAGACCAAAAGATTTCTGGGACATCTTGAATGAGCAGAATGATGAGAGTCTTAGTAAACTCACAGACCTGGCGGTAATAGAGACTCTGTGTGAAAAAGCACCTCTAGCAGCACCCTCCAAAAGGAGAGAAGAGCCAGCAGCTTCTCTTTGGAAATCAAATGAGAAATTTTTATGGAAGAAGTTTAACTCAAGTGATGCAGATGAAAACACAACCAATACACAGAGTACCATATAAGGATATAGATGAATTACGGTACCAGTGAATTGCTGCTGTCACTGTCTACGGCACTGTATTCCACACTAATTATCTTGAACACAGTTATTGACGTAGATTTTTATGAAATTCTTGCTTTAGGATTTTTTAAAGTCTAAAGTATTATCATGGATTTGTTTTTCTTGACATTTGATTTGGTCTTTCAAGAATATAATTGTATTTATAGTATAAACCTCTGTTATGAAATGGAAAAGATTCTATGTTTGTTAGTAAGAGACCTGGGACATCTTTCTTCTTGTATTACATAATGATGTGACACTTGCCCTGGTGAGCATTGTTTCGCAGTATGAAAGATGAAGGGTCTGCCGGGCGCGGTGGCTCAAGCCTGTAATTACCCAGCACTTTGGGAGGCCAAGGCGGGTGGATCACGAGGTCAAGAGATCGAGACCATCCTGGTCAACATGGTGAAACCCCGTCTCTACTAAAAATACAAAAAATCAGCTGGGCGTGGTGGCGCATGCCTGTAATCCCAGCTACTCAGGAAGCTGAGGCAGGAGAATTGCCTGAACCCAGGAGGTGGAGGTTGCGGTGAGCCGAG
>NW_016107511.1:2362363-2375837 GCF_001604975.1 Cebus imitator | reverse complement strand
TCGGGAAAAAAAAAAAAAAGAAAGATGAAGGGTCTGAATGAAATCAGCGTGAGTGCCCTTCCAGTTTAAAAAAGCTTTGCTCCGCTCTCCCTGTGACTCACTGGCCGAATCATGTCCACCCTCAAAGCCGGTGTACACTGATGTGTTTTTTTACTAGCACTTGGGAAAGTTATTAGGTATTTTCTTTTTCCCTGGGTATCATATCTTATTATTTTAGAAAAAAGTCATAACTAGTACTAAATATATGATATATATTGTATATATGGTCTTAAAATAGTAATTTTGCAACAGCTCAGAATTTAAAGGTTAATGTTAAACATTTTACTGTATGAGATGTGATTACTACCATTAGCCACAGACACCAGTGCCTCAACTTTTTATATACCTATTGTGTTTTAATCAATATAAATAAAGGTTTATATAGTACTTTTGTAGTTCTTAAGTATGAAGAAATGACTATACTTTTTATTTTGTTAGAAACTGTTATATTTTGAATTTAATTTATATGGTTTATAACAAAATGAATGTGTTCACTGTTGAGTGCATGTATTTAGAAGCTTTCACTCAGCCCCTGTATTCTGTGCTAGGAGCTTGATGTACATGTCAGGCCCATACATCAGGTCATCAGTGGTTGGACCGTTCCTACAGGTGAATGAAAGGAAATCATGTCAGTGAAAAATCACAGAAAGCCCCTGGCGTCCTGTGTGCACGCTGTAGGCAGGACCTGAGCTGCCTCTGCTGCGGGTTCAGATGCACCACTGCAGCTGTCCTTCAGTGATCTCACAGGGCTGCGAGTGAAGGATGCATCCCTCCGGAAAACAGCCTGAGCCGGGAACTGGCTATGCTACAGAGCACTGCTACCGAATTGAGAGAGGGCTTCCGTGTACCAGGACGTGGAGTCATCGCTCAGAAGTGGGAAAAAAAGAACCAAAAAAGTCTTCCCAAGGGACTGATTGGCCAAGTATACTTTTCTTTAAAGCAATGTTTTGCCCTAGAGAACTGTAAAATACATTTTATATCATGACTCAGATTACATGTGTTCATACACATATATATGATTGAAATAAAATGTTTATGAAATATTTACTCATCAGCATGTGACATACTTTGTCATTTTTCTCTTCTAGGAATGTGTTTGGTAGGGTGACGGGTTTGTGTGTGTGAAAGCTCTCACAGCCCACTGAACTGAATTTCACGGCCCATGATTAGGAACCACAGTGTGAAAACACAGTTGTAAGTTACATAGAATTTATTTGCACAGCCGAGTTGTGTCCAGGCTTAGCAGATGCTACGCTTTGCCATTGAGGGGCCCTCTACACAACGAATGCATGATATAGTTTGTGATAGACTTGATTGTAGATGCTTTCAGCCTACAGTACGATCAGCTACCTGAGGAATACTGATAAGTAGATATCACTTGATTTCAGTTTACATACTAGACAATGTAGTTCACACATTAATACGTTGTAAATAATAGTGATATTCGTGTAAATATTAGCTCTATACTCTTCACATATGAAGAAGTACAGTTTTGTTTTGTTCTGTTTTGTTGAGATGGAGTCTTACTCTGTACCAGGCTGGAGCACAGTGGCATGATCTCAGCCCACTGCAGTGTCCACCTCCCAGGCTCAAAAGACTCTCATGCCTCAGCCTCCTGAGTAGCTAGGATTACAGGTGTGTACCACCACGCCTGGCTTTTTTTTGTGTGTGTGTATTTTTAATAGAGATGGGGTTTGGCCATTTTGGTCAGACTGGTTTCCAACTGCTGGCCTCTAGTGATCCGCCTGCCTCGGCCTCTCAAAGTGCTGGGATTGCAGGTGTGAGCCACTGCGCCCGGCCAAAAAATGCTATTAAAGAAACTTTTAACAGTAGTAGTCAAAAATGGGAGCGAAAATGCATAACTGGAGTTTAAACGTTAGTTTCCAACAGTGGTCAGTGAAATATTTATCGCTGTTATCATGTAGAGAAGTGTGACAGGTGGAATGCAGAGTCCAGAGTCCAGTATGAAAAGGAGCCCAGCTTTTCAGAAGGAAGCTGTCAGGTGGCGTGGACTCCTGCCATGGAGTGATAGAAAGATTTGGTTCAACCATGGATGACCTGAGAACAGACACTAGGAAGGTAGGACAAGATTCTTCCTACCCCCACTCCACTGGTGATGTGTCACCAAGTTCTGCCAACAAAGTGAGCAGCCTCAAGCAAATCCCTTACCTTCTTTTAGCCTTAGTTTCCCCTTTAAATTGGTGATGGATTGGATCAGTGGTAGTCAGCCATTTTTTTTTAAAGCAACTGAACTGTATCTTAACCAGAAACTTAACTAGTAAAACAGTTAAAATGGAAGTCTGTTGATTCAGGCAACACCACTGTGGCTCCATGGAGCACTAGTTTGAAAACCACAGGGGTGAGATCATTTGCTAAGAAAACCTTCCAACTTCGAGTTTCCATGATTCTACTTGCCACAACCTTTTTTTTTGACTTATTTTTAAAGCAATGATACCGTTTCTGGCTGAGCACTCACCACACAGCTATTAATATTGGAAACTGAGGCAAGACCAAGAGATTTTTGCACTTGAATTCCTCAGAATTTCCTTAAAACCCTAAAAACACCTCTTCAAGGAAATAACATCTGTAAGTGGTACAGCCGCCCCTAAGTATTCAAGGCAAAGAAGCCTTAGTTTGCAGAGATGAGGATAAATGTTTCATTCGTCCACAGAAAATGAGAAAGCCACGGGAAATACAGGGTTATTTTCTAATTTAAGTTCAATGCGTGCAGTTTTTAAATTCTGAAGTTATCCCTCCTTTATGATACCAAAATAAGCCTCTTTTGTGAACTGATGGTAGATCATAGCTTTTAGTCTTTTTCATTGTCCTTACATAAAAGTTGGTAATCAGCTGTCAGTCCCAGAAGATTTATTTGAGACTTACTGGTCTGTAAAATCCAGAAGAATGGGGATCACTGCCTGCCTTAAAGGTTTTTGTGTTCTTTTTTTTTAAAACGTGGAGAGTTTTTATGTCACAAATCCAGCTAACAGTGGATCTAGACCTCACCAGTTTGCAAAGCATCCTCTGCCCAGTGCTTCTGGGAGCCTTACTGGGATGGTTCGTAAGCCACTTTCCTCTGGGTAAAAGCCCTTGTACACTGTGGCATGTACGGCTGGCTCCACTCGGTGTTTGTTGCAGGAGGGAAGAACATCTCACTTTTGCTTGGCTAAAGGGCCACCCCAGTTTGCCTCATAGGGTCTTACATGGTTTCACTATGAAAACAGTGCATCTGGTATTTTTACTCTCTGCCCCTAAGAAGAGAAACAGATCACCCTTCCTTCCCAAGTTCAAGGCTGTGTGGTTAAGAGTAGCAAATCAGAACCCCCGGCGGAGGCTTTTGAGCATGCAGATGTCCAGGGTCCTCGCCAAGAAACTCTAAATCAGGATGTCTAGAGCTCAGAACAGGCACCCTTTTTGTGTTTGCAGTTTCACAGTAACTCTGACGTGCCAGTGCTTATCTGAGGTTTGTAACTGAGCAGGACTCAGCTGCCTGACCTGTCCCCCAGGGACACACTATTTCCAGAGATGTGCTTCAGTTGCCCCACCACGACGTCCAGCAACCCCCATCCGTACATACGGCTGAGCTCGTGATGGAGCCCAGTGTGTGCTTTTTGTTGTTACATTCCTATAAAAAATACCCACACATATTCATACATCTGTATTCATAGTGGCATTATTCACAACAGCTAAAACATGAAGAAGGCATTCCAAGTGCCTATCGATGAATCCTAGCACATTGGGAAGCCCAGGTGGGTAGATCACCTGAGGTCAGGAGTTCAAGAAAAAAGGATTGGGAAAAAATTCACACATAGCATTGTTTTTTTCTATGAGACAACGTCTCACTCTTGTCACCCAAGCTGGAGTGCAGTGGAGCCATCATAGCTCACTGTAGCCTCCACCTCCCAGCCTCAAGAGATCTTCCCACCTCAGCCTCCCAAGTAGCTGGGACCACAGATGTGCACCACCTTGCCCCGCTAATTTTTGTATTTTTATAGAGACAGGGTTTCGCCCTGTTGCCCAGGCTGGTCTTGAACTTCTAGGCTCAAGCAATCTGCCCACCTTTGCCTGCATTGCTTTTCTGTTATACTTGATATATTTTATTTGCTTTGCTGCAGGTTAAACTATGATGGTTGTATTTATTGCTGAAGTGTCTGCTAAGACCAATCTTAGTTATATCAATATGGTTGGTACCTTTCTGTCGTGGACAGACATAATACCCATCTGACATTCCTGGGTTTAGTGCTGTGTCTTGTAGATAAAAATCAAGAATGCCTCTTTCTACAGACACCTTTTTCATTAGCTAAAGGCCTCTCAGTCTCAAAAGAAATAACTCACTTTATATTGTTTCAGTTTAACTGGTGGGGAAAAATGCGTGCAGCTCTGAATTTCTAATACGTCTCTAAGGAAGCTCCAGTGAGTTGTCTTGTCAGACTAAAATGTCAATTATTGACCTCCATACATTTTTTAACTTAGGATTTTCCTATTTTGTAAAGTGGGACATGTTTCTGAACTGAAAAACTTCAAAAGAAGCCTCCTAATAGCTAATTCATATTTTTTTCTTCTTTCCTACAACTATTATAAAAGCATTAATAGGAACAAAAATTATTCTTCAAAACATAAATGCCAGAATGCACCCTATGAGAACCCCCAGCCACCTCTGCTCGCCTCCCAGTGTTGTGCTCCAGTGTTCTGCTTTCTCTTCCTCTGTCCACTACTCACTGCTCTCTCTCCCCACTGCCAGTACCTAAGTGGCCTTCCTTCACCTATGCCTGGCAAAACCCCAGGTTCTTTCCATGTCACCTCTGACTCCTCAATCCACGCGTCCCTCTCTCAGCCTCATGCTCACCAAGCTCAGTGGAGCCTCAGTGCCCTGCCCAGCGTTCCCTCCTCAGGCAGCGCTCCCCCTGTCCCAAGACCCTATCACACCTTTACCCTGTTGGGACCTCCTGACTCCCCCAGCTGCCACTACTCCACGTGCGGGGTGTATCAGTCTGTTCTCACGCTGCTAAGAGGAAATACCCAAGAAATACCTGGGTTAAGTTATAAAGAAGTTTAATTGGTTCACAGTTCCACATAGCTGGGGAGGCCTCAGGAAACTTGCAATCATGGAGGCAGTTCACGTGAAGAGGGAAGAACAGCACCCTCCTCACAGCTTGGCAGGAGAGAATGAGCGCCCAGGGAAGTGGGGGGAAGTCCCTTAAGCCATCAGATCTCCTGATAACTCACTGGCAGGAGACCAAGGTACCTCCACCTGGTGCCGCCCATGACACGTGGGGATTATTACAAGGTGAGATTTGGGTGGGGACACAGAGCCAAACCATATCAGGGCAATATGCCTTCAGCAGGTGGAGAAGATGGGAGGAGTTGTGAAATACACAACTGAGATGCTCCAGAGGCCAAATCACTGGGCAGTCGTCCCAAGGACAGCAGTTAATTCACTGACATGGCAGCAAAGGGCAAACCCAGTCAGCCCCACGGAGCCCAGGTAGGGGTGCCGCTCACCTAAAATGCCCTCAAAGACCCCTTAGGGCACGGCCATGTGCTGGGGTGTGTTGGGGTGAACAAGCAGGTCTCGGGACGCTTAGAATGACCCCTAGGTGGGCGCTAAGGGACAAGACCCGCAGAGAAACGCAGCTGCAGATGATGGATGCTCTCCCAACGGCAGGAACAAGGAAGGCTTCTGCAGCTCAAAAGGAGAAACATGTTTTGCACTGGAATCATCAGAAATGGCCACTTACAAACAGGTTGGGGAGTGGCCGGGCCTAAGAGAATGGGAAGGCTGAACACCCCTCCTCCAGTGTCCCTTGGCGGTTAAAACCCCAGAGGAGCAGGAACGTGGGCTCTTTGGTGCGGAGGTTCGTGGTTTGGGTTGGCCAAGCATAAAGCGCTTCTGACACTTCACCCACACTCCGGACGCGCGGGACGGGGAGCGGGGTGAGGGCGGAGGCAGCGCGCACCGTCGGGCTGTTGAACCAAAAGTCCTGCGTGTCGGGGGCCGGCAGCGCCGCGCGGAGGTCTTCCGCGGCGAGCCCAGCCCCGGGGGGCACCGCCTGCGCCCCGCACAGGGAGGCCGCTCGGCGTTTGCCCTCGCGCCCGTTACTCTCAGGCGCCCCGGGGACCGCTGCGCCCTCCCGCGAGTCCGCGCGTTTCCGAAGGACCCCCGCGGCGGAACCCGCAACTCGAGTTGGGAGCCGCCCCGAGCAATCCGTTCCTCCGAATCAGGCTGCTTTTTTCTGTGAGGAAAAGACGAAGCAGGGGAATTAACGGACGGCCTGGCCAGCTGGAAACCGGAAAGCGAGGTCCAGCTGGAGGGCGCGTGTTCTCCAGGAGCCGCACACCTTGGGGAAAGCCCGGTCCCTCCGGGGCACGGAGCGCGGGGCGGGCCTGGGGGCTGCTCCCCGCGGGGAGGGGAGGGAGGGTGGTACAGTCATCTGCGGGGTCCGCCCTCGATCCTCCAGACCCCTGCTGCCTGCGGGACACGGGGCGGGGGATCCTCGGATAGCGACAGGCGGGAAGGGGACCCCGGGTGGCTATGGGCTGGGTGAAGGTGGAATGCGGTTAGCGGGGACGATATGGGGTGGGGGGGTCCCCAGCTGGAGCGATGGGCAGAGTGCCACCTGTGCCCTCGCCCCAGCGCTAAGACGAGGCTGGTGGGCGGGCGGCGTGGGCGAGGCCTCCGCAGGCCTCCGGGGACCCAGGCACCTGGAGCCAGGAGTGTCCGCTCCTTTCCCCGTCCTGGACGGAGGCTCGCGGGAAAGCAGCCTCCACCGGATCCCGCGCGCGTCGCTCCTAGGTCGTGGGAAGCCAAGGGCGGAGGCGCCGGCAGGGTGGGCGGGACTGGGACTCGGACGGAGGACTGGGCGCGGAGGAGGCAGGAAGGACGCCGGGTACTGTGGACCGTCTGGCAGGTTCCGAGCGCAGCGGTAGCGGAGCCGACCGGCCCCGGAGGAATCGGTGCCCCAGTGCGCCAAGGCTCGCTCCTCCAGGCGAATCCCTGCGGCCCCGCGCCCCCGGCCTTACGCCCCCAGCCACCCTCCACGCCCACCCCGCAGGGCGGCCCTGCAGCTGCCTTCCCCGGCTCCACCTCCCTCCTGCCTCCAAAGCCGGTGCCCCAGGCCAAGTGACCGCTTCCCACCTGATACTAAGTCTTAGAGAAAATTTCTCCAAAATATTTCCTGGATCCCCCTGCCAAGGGCCCTGTCCGCCTCTCCAGCTCCCACTTGGATGCCTGCAGACCTCTCCCTGGGTTCCGAGGTTCTGGCCTTCTCCCTAATCCATTTTCCACACCGCTTCCCCAGGAGCCCGTTAAAACACACGGGGACCGCGGCAGGTGCAAGCCTCCTGTGTCTGGCTTAGCAGGCTAAGGGGCTTTGGGTAGGGAATGACGGGTGCAGAGGACTTCGGCTGGCAGGTGCTAAGCCCTTACTGTGTCATTTGTTAACTGCTTCCAGTGGATTTTCTCCTTTAACCTGCCCAACACTTCTGGGAGTGTTCCTACTCTGTTTTATAGAGGGAGAAGCTGGGGCACCGAGGGGCACTCGGTTTGTGAGCAGCGGACTAATCTAGAGCCCCACACCGAGTTTCTTCACCCGGCAGGGGCTTCCGCGGGAACCACCACCCTTCCTAACTGGGGTGGAAGGACCCACAGCGCCAGCTGGGTCCGGGCCGGATGGCAGCGAGTGTCTGTTAAAAACCACGCTGAGTCAGGCAGCGGGGCTCAGGTTCAGTGTGATCTGGAATGTCTCCGCGGCCCCCTTGATCATCCACCTGCCTTTAGAGGATGGGTGGTCTGAGTTTCTGGAGATGGACAAGACGCTGCAGTCTCCACACTTGGCTCTTTAGCCCCGACGCCCCCCACAGCCTCCTCTGCTTTCCTGGAAATACCGCAGGCTCCTGCCCCTAGGCCAGCTTGTGTCGCTCAGCCCTCTCCCTCCCCCACAGACACAGGCCCCTTAGCGAGCTCTCCCATCCCTCACCCCTGCTAACTGCAGCGTCTTCCGGCCACTTCCTTTGCATGTGAATGAGTCCAGGTCTGGGCTGCCTACATCCTGGGAGGCCAGTGGGATTTCCATCATTAATTAGTGGTCTCCTTTCCATGACCCAGAAATGACACTACAGGGGTCCCTGGCCCCTATTTCCTGCCTAGAAATCAGCAGCATCCCACTCCACCACTCCATGGCCTAGATCATGGACCAAGACCCCAGAGACAACAGGATTCTGGAACAGGGAAGGGATTTATGATTAGCATAGGCTCTAGTTAAATTCCTGCTTTTATTTCTGGGCATTGACCTATTATGTAATATGCTTTTTTTCCTTCCTGGAACACAGATCCTATCAGTGGTTTTATTACTTTTTTTATATAATGTTTAATTCATCTGTCTCTGTAAATCTGCAACATGAAATTGAAAGGGTCCCAAAGAGCAGACAGTTTCCCTCCTAGCTCCTCCGCTATTCAACCCAGGGGGAAGCACTGTCATCCCTCACTGCTACCAGCTTCTCATCGGTCTTTCTGTCCAGATGTGTGTAGACATGCTTCATTCTTTTAACTGTGTTTTTTATGTTTTCTGTATTAACACCAAAAAAGTATGCTAAGAAATCAGTGCTATTTCCGAACAGAGCCGGGAGTGTCTCAACACTGAGCTCCTCCCATGTGCGAAGCACCCCTCTTCTCTTCTTCAATTGCCTCTCAATCACATGGGCTGGGGCAGTGACAAAGATGTATTTGCCTCAAATAGAGACTTAAGGGTTTTCCCGATCTCCCTCTGGGTACAGAACAAGGAATACGGATGATCTGAAATACATAGGGCTTGGATAAAACTTGAGACAATCATGATGCACTGAAGACAGCGCTTCCTTCTCATTCGGGCCACCGACGGCCACAAGCATGTCTTCGATGGAGGCAAGGTAGAAATCTAGGCGGCGCTGGTTCATGAAGGCCACCTTGAGCCACTGTTTACAGCGGGGGTCATACCTATAAAGAAGATTGGAGGTCGCATCCCCTCCGTTGTCCCGTGAGAAGCTGCCGCCGGCGATGAAGATGAAGCCCCCCCCAGCACCGCCACACAGTGGTGGCTCCGCCTGGCGCGCAGCGGTGTCTCCTTGACCCACTGCTCGCTCTTGGCGTCCAGGTAGCTGGTGTCATCACTGAGCTCCAGACACCCCTCAGAGACCTGACCACCTACAAACAGCAGGGCTCCTGGTTGGTGCGCAGTGCCGTGCGCTTGGTCTGCATGACGGGCTGGGCCGCCACGTTGTTGTGATAGGGCAAGTCCTCCTCCATGAAGCCCTCGCAGTTGGCCTCCTTGGGCAGCAGCGAGCACACGGCCGACTTGACGCGGTGCAGGAGGTCGTTCTTGGGGATGAGCGGGAAGTGGATGTTCTCCAGCACCTGGCGGGCGTGGGCCTCGCACTCCGGCTGCTGCGTCAGCCACTGCGGGGCGGCCTGCAGGAGGCCGTGCTCACACTCCCGCTGCACCTCGCTGCTGCTCATGTAGACACACAGCTTCTGCATGGAGACGTTCGGCAGGAAGTCGGGTGTGAAGGACAGCGTGCCAAAGTGGTTCAGGATGAAGCCGTCGATGAAGGCGTCCAGCCGCTTGAGGCTGTAGATGGAGGCCAGCTCCTGCAGGTACAGAAGTTGTCCTCGCTCACCTCCTGCTCCAGGTACTCACAGCAGAAGTCCACCACCGTCCAGATGTGCAGCAGGTGGGCCATCTCCAGGACATAGTCAATGTTGCCGCCTTCCAGCACCAGCTCCCCGCCATACAGGAAGTCCACCACGGCCTTGAGCCCGATGTAGGAGGTGCGGATCAGCTCCACCTCCTTCTAGAAAGCTTCCCGCATGCCAGTGGTAAACATGGAGTTGAAGTAGTCGCTGCACACGGCCAGCAGGTTACGGTGGGCTGGCATGCGCCGCTCATCGGCCACCAGGACGATGTCGCAGAAGAGGCCGCGGAGACGCTGCTCGTTCCGCCTCTGCAGCACGGTGGTTGAGTGGTCGGCCCAGCGGTTCACCTTTGATGATTCGCTGATCTTGTATGGCCGAGACTCTAGCCTCTGCCTGCTTCCCTCCATCATTAAAGAGATCTCAGCCCTGGCAGGACGCGCTACCGACGCGGCGCGGGCAGCCCGAGCAGCGGGGCCGGGCAGTCGGGTCAGCGGGGCCCGGGGGCAGGAGCCCCCTGGCCGGCCCGCTGCGCAACCATAGCTCCCTTTTTTTTTCTTTATTTTTAATAGTCTTAGGTAAACATTTAATACACAATGCCAAGGTAGTTCCCTTTTTAAAAAAATTTTTGTACCAAATAACTCATACATTTAATGTTGACATTTCTTCTTACCTGTGTGCCTCCGATCAATACAGTACTCTACATTAAAATTTCTGGGTTCTGGAACCGAGGACTGCAGTAACTGCAGGCTCAGCAACTTGGGATGTCCCTCCAATGAAAGGGGACCCAGGAGCCTAACTCAGCGAAGGTCATTTCTCTTCCTTAAGATGGATTTTTCTCTTTTTCTGGTGAGGGATGTCAGTATCAGCATTTATCTGCTGGAGATGGTTTAAATGTCAGATGTACTTAGTAACTTTGCATCTATTTTTCTTAAAAACGAATTGCTTCCCAGAGGTGAACCGAAATGACCCCCTGTAAAAGTTGCTACTAATGATTGCTCCAGAAACCAACGTGATCTCACTCCCATGGGTGGCCATAGTCTCATTTCTTCACAAACAGAGGGAGAGCGGCTTGCGCTGCGTAACCCCAAAGTTTTCTTTAACTAGTCAGAAGTTCCTTTCTCTACCCTTTAGCAGAGGCCCTCATGACCAGGGAAGAGGAGAAGGTAAAGAGCAGGGTGAAGGGAAGTCGGGGACATAGAGTCTTTAAAGTGTGGATAATAAGTGTATTCAAGAAAGAACCCAATGTGCTTTCCTAGATGGGACACCGTGGCCCATGGCATCCACGGCAAACGACTCCCTTCTTGAATAGCTGGCTCCTAGACTTGAAGGCTATGCTTCTGGCCGTCCTCGGGTCTCTCCAGGGGTCTCTTTCTGGTTTCCCTGGTGGGCTCCTCTTCCTCCCCTGTCCTTTGGATTTCCTTGGAAGCTATCCTCAGTCTAGGGTTAGTGCCATGCACCACCCCTCTACTCACTCTCATGCTTTTAATGAATTCATCTGTGGGTGATCACAAATCTTCCCTGGTAACCTAAATCTCAGCACCATCTTTTTTTACTTGGTGCGATGCTTCCATTTCTCTCAGCCACTGTATTCACTCAGTAGCCGAGACTTCCAGAGCTGACCTCAGAAATATTTCCTTAACTCTGCTGCCTTCTTTCCACTTTCCTGCCAGTGCCCTAGTGCCTGAACCATTGCAATGGCTTCAAGTCTTTCACTTCGTAGGTCTTCTAGAGAAATCTGTCCTATCTAGTAGGACACAGACTGGCTTACGCAAAAAGCAAAATCACGGATGTCAGGCTGGATTCAGACATCCAAATGTGGCATGGCGTCAAAGCTCAAGGGACACCACCCACACCTAGTGTCTCCAGCTTACCACTCAAATCTGCTCTCCTCTCTTTCTGGCGGGCTTCGTTCTCAGGCTGCATCGTGGGAGCGCCGCAGCAGCAGAAGCTCCAGCTCACCTGGTGTTTCCAGCATCAAGTTCTACAGAAAGGAGGCAGGCGTGAGTCATGTGCTATCCCAGCGCTGGGGAGAGCAGCGCTCTGAATCGCATGGCCTGACGTGGTGGGCAGGTGGCTACAACTGAGGCTATGACCTGAAGTAGCAGGAAGGGACACTGAGCTACACAACACATCCAAAGCCCACCACATATCAGACCCACGAATTCCCTTGCATACAATTCCACAAGGCAAATTTTGCCAATTGAAATTTTCTCAAGATGATTGGATTCTTCTGTTAAAACGCAGTATTAATCACTGTTAAACTTTTTCATTTTGTACACATTGATATTTCCACCAGCAATCTTCAGTAAGAATAGAATTTTAGAACTGATCATTTGGATCTACTCCTCAACTTGTGCAAGAAACTCTGCTCAGTGTTAAGACCATGCCTCTGAGATCACTGGAGAGACAGATGGAGAGGCAGAGGACTTGTATTTGGAGTCCAGTCAGGGAAACACACCTCACTCCTCAGATTGACAGGAAGAATCTCCTGTTGTTGGTCAATATTGGAGGATTGAGTGGCAGGCCAGAATTCAGATATGGTGACTGATGAAGCAGCGAAGGTCCCTACAGAGCAAAGAGAAGTCATCGGGGTTCTGAGAGCAGAGGTCCTGGAAGCTGGACAAGGGGCCCTGGGGAGTGAAACGGGACCCTGCACTTGCCTGGCCCTGGGGCCTCCTGGAGAGCTGGACGCAAATCTCCAAAATGGACCAGCAGGCCCTGGGCGGGATGTGGGCAGGCAGGTCCTGGGAGTGCATGAAGCAAACTAGAAAACTGGGCACAACTGCACCACGTTGGGGTCCCCTGGGTTACTGGGACTCTGCTGATGGGAACAGGCTGCCCCACAGAAGGCACAGGGCCTGGTTGCCAGGGTGAGGAGCCAGGAGGTGGATTCGGAGCTAAGCAGCTAAGCGGGGGACAGCGTGGGATAGCACAGTCCCTGGGCCAGCCAGTCCCCAGTGCCAATGCCCACAGGCCAGGCAGCCTCCACAGCATCTGCTCCACACCCCATGTGGATCAGGGGTGTGTTGCTGTGTTGTTTCTGCACATGCCCTGCCGCATACATACCTCACAACCCCTACATCACACGCAAACACCCCACACACACTACACCACACACACCACACACACCACACACACTACACACACCATGCCACACAGACACTACACACACCATGCCACACACACACTACACACACATACCACACCACACACACACCATACTACACACATGCCACACACACATATCACAACATACACACTACATACACCACACAAACACCACACACCAGACCACACACACCACACACACATGCCACACACACCGCACTATATACACCACGCACACTCCCCACACATACCCACACCACAACACACACACTACACACACCAACACACCACACGAGCCAAACATACCACACGCACACACACCACACAAACACCACCACACACCACCACACAAAAAAACCCCCACACCACACTACATATACCACACATACACCACACATCGCACTGCACACACCACACCCCCACACACCACACCACACTACACACACACCCCACACACAAACACAGCACACTACACACACCCCACACCACATCCCCCACACACCACACCACACTACACACACCCCACACACAAACACAGCACACTACACACACCCCGCACCACACCACACCCCACACACACCCCACACACAAACACAGCACACTACACACACCCCGCACCACACCACACTACACACACACCCCACACACAAACACAGCACA
>NW_016107511.1:2341510-2361642 GCF_001604975.1 Cebus imitator | reverse complement strand
CCCCCAGCGCTCCCCACTCCCAGCGCCCCGCAACCCCCAGCGCTAATGCACCTGCGCCTTCTCCCGGGGCGGGGCGGCCTCGGCTGCTCCCTAGGCGTTTCCCTGGCTTCCCTCCAAGGCCTCCGCCCTTTCTCAGGATTCTTCGCAGGTTCATCTCCAACCGTGACCTTGCCGGGACCCTCCGAGCCACTCCTGGGCCTTCTTTCTACTCGTTCTCCTCTAGACTGGCTCCCAGGTGCGCCCGTCCAGGCCCGGGATGACATTCCCAGTCCTCATCCAGAGCCCAGCCCCCGCACCGGGCCGGCAGGGCCGCGGGCGCCATGCGGTTCTGCCCGGGAGCCTGCGTCTGAATCTAACGCTGCCCTGGGCTCTCCGCTTTCTAGGAGCGCATGGCATTGGCTGCCAGTTCTGTCATCTGGGCTATCCCACCCATCCTACCCACCCCTGGGAACAGATGCGACAGTGGACCTGAAGGCAGGCACCCTGCAAACCGTAACACCTACACTTGCCAGACGGCTCTTCCTGAAGGGTCACACTGAGCATCTGTTTCCAGAGTTTCCTATTTTCCAAAAAAAAAGTCTGTGCATGAAAAATGCAGGCCAAAACGTATTTTCCACCTCTCCCCTCCGTTCAGTTGACTTCAGTGCAGCATTTTCCCAAGCTGTGTTTCTTGGAGCGCCAGAGCCCTGGAGATGTGAGTAGATGCTGCACGAGAAAAGTCAAGTTCAGGAATATCCCTGCTTATGGTTGGAGTGTGAAACGTCAAACGTCTCTCCTGTGAAACGTCCTGAGAGCTGTCACCTTTTAAAACTGGTTTTCCACCTGACTGAGCCACAGGTCCTGTTTTCCTCCATGGCACACTGAAGTTCCGGGGGACAACCAGCATCCCATGCATCAGAGGCGGGGACCCTGCTCTAGGCAAGTCGAGTCACATGCTGTTCTGTCTCAGCGAGGTTGACCTCGAGCTCTTGCCACCAGGATCCCCTAGTAAGGGAGTCCCATCCTTTCCGAAGCCTAGCTGTTCCCCTTACGTAGAATGGTTACAGTAAACCACCCTTCTGAGTCAGGTTGTCCAGAGGAAGTTCTGTTTCTTGCAACTAAAAGACTGACACAGACCAGCAGGCGAAAGTCGGTGAAGCGTTTACCATTCCAAACTAGAAATTTCCCGCACTCACCTCAGCATTGGAATGGTTAAGTATACGTCATATACATTGTGTGATATATTCACACATTCTGCACAGCAACAAGAATAAACTGTCTTCAACCTTTGGCAATAATGTGGGTGAATTTCACAAATACCATTTGAACACAATAAGCTAGACATAATTTGAATTCATTTTTAAGAAGGGAAAAGCCAGCAAAACTAACCTGTGTTGTTAGAAGTTAGAATGGGCGTTGCAGGTGAAACGCAGGAATTACAAGAAGGCTCCTAGCTACCCTCACCGTTCTGTTCTTGGTCTGCGTGCTGGTTTCCTGGATGTGTCCAGCTTGTGAACATTCATGAGCTCTATGCTTAGGATAGATATGATTTTCTGAATGTATGTGGTACTCAACAAAAAGTTTGGGAGGAGGGTATCAGAAGATATTGTTTTCCCACTGAGGGATTCCTTTGGCAAAACCACCCAAAGGAAGCGTGTTGATTTCAGGAGGAACAGAAATGGAATGATACACCAAGTTGTCTTAGCTTACGACAAGTCTGTTTGGTTCTCACGTTTATCTAAACATCTGCACGCACAATCTTTACATTGCCACACATGTCAAAGAGTCATTCTGTATTGATTGTGTGTGTGTGTGTTTTTTAAATTTTACTGATTGCATGCTGCTTCAACAGTGGGGCCTTGTGGACTTCGGAAGGAACTGCCCCTCCCAGGGTTAGCTGAGTCCTGCAGATAGCAAGTGACTGGCTTCTGGGCGTGCCTTGGCTCCGCAACCTGACCAGTCCACAGCCCGGACACCAGTCACCTCCTCTATCTGGCTTTCACACTTCCAGGAGGCAGCCTTCCTCTGCCCCAATCCCAGGATGACTCGGGCTGACAGTAGAGCCCCTGTATTCAAGCCCTCCGACCCTAAACCTGCTGGGCCTCCATTCCTTCCCCGGAAACCGCAGGGAGGCCTCCCGACTGGCCCTGGTGCTTGCTGCTCCCCCTGCTTCCAGGGATCTGTGAGTATAAAAGCATCTTCCTTCAGGACAGTCATCTCAGTGTCCCCTTGTCTTCCCAAACCTGATTAAAACAAGTCCTGGACACATTTTAAAGCACTGCATTCGTGTCCTGATTTCCAAAGCACCTGCTGTGTTTCATGCACTGTTTTCAGGGTTGGGATAGGGCCATGTCCGTGAAAACAAGGTCCTGTGCTGAAGGAGCACACTGTCTAATGGAGAGAGATCATTCAGCAAAGAGAAATATTTCCAGATAGAGTGAAGTGGTATGAATAAAGTGGACCCGGGTGGGTTGTTTTGTTTTGTTTGTTTGGGTTTGGGGGGGTTGTTTTTTAAAGAACAGTGGTCGGGGAAGGTCTCCCTGAGGAGTTGACGCTTAAGCCACATCTGAATTGTGCCTGGTACACCAAGGGCACCTAGAGGTCTGTGCTAAGGGCCTCAAGGCATCCAAAATAACAAAAATGATGTATCTGCCGCTGGTGCTCAGCCAGAACCAACTCTGCCCCTTTCCCAGCAAGCAAAGGAGGGCTTGCATCCAAGAGAAAATAATTTCCCGGCATCAGCAAAGTCCACAGCCTGCTCCAATCAAGTTGCTCTCCAAATGCTATAAAGCCAAAGCGCCCAAGCACCAGGATCCAGGAGCTGCCGTGGCAGCAGGCCAGCGCCCTCAGGGCAGCGACAGCTTGCATGTGTGTTTACTTACTGTTTGTAAATAAGGAGTCGGTGGGCAGATCCCTGATCCCTCGTCACTTCCTGCCATCCCTGGGGACCACTGCCTAGTTCAGCTTAGCAGCAACACAAGCTTGACCCTGGGCACTGCAGGCCTGACCCCACCACCACCGGCCTGGCTGGGGAGCCCTCCTGCTTTCTGGGCACTTCCCAGAAGGGGCAAAGTGGCTGTCCTGAGTCCATGTGAACAGCACACAGACATTCCCACCCCTTCTTTAAAAAACTGAAATCCCGCTGACTTTGGAAAACATTGCAGTCAAGAAAAGTAGAACAATTTAAATCACAAGCCCCCAGCCTGTGGGTGACACCTCATGAGTCACTGGCACAGCATGGGTCAGTCTCTAAGCCCTGCAGGAAACAGGGTGGTGCTTCCACATCCCCCTTCCTCAAAGCTTCCAGGTCGTGTCTGGGTATCCCCAGCCCCGCCACCTGCCGCACTGGAACTTTCCACGCTCGCCCTGAGCCCCAAGGCCAGCACCCCACACACCTCCCTTCATCAAGGAAAGGCCAGGGACCCCAGATCTGAAAAGCCACTCGCATGCCTTCCCCCGGCTACCCCCAGAAGAGAACAGCTCCATTCATGTGGGGCAACTGCCGCTGGACCAGGGGGAGTCTGCTCTACACGTGGAAGCCGCCCTCAGCGCCTTCCTGTGCGTTCTCTTCCGCAGCCGCCTTGCGCCTCACCATCTGTGCCAGTGACAGATCCTCAGAGATCATTTCCGAGGCCCCCGGCATGAGTTGGCTGGAGGGCCACAGCTGGTTCATTTACCTTTGCCTCGATCCAGAGTTTGCCTCCCAGCACACATGTCCCTGGCGCACCTGCTGGGGTGTCCATTCAGACACAGCCTCCGCTTTGGTAGGTGTTCTTGGGGAGCCATTCCATCTGTCAGGAATGTCACACTCCAAAGCCGCAAAAACTCGAAGCCACCCCTCATACCTGGGATAACTGAAAACCAGTCGATGCCTCACCAGGTGCCCGGAGCTGGCAGAGCTGGAGTGGGCTTGTGTGGGCCCAGAACGCCACGCCGGTCGTCAGCCATGCCACTGTCTTCTACGACCCTGCCCAGCACTTCATGGTCTGTGAAAGGTCTGTTCCCTTGTATGTAGGTCAAATCTCAATTCTCAAGGCTCCTAGCTGGCTTAAAAATGCCAACAATGACTCTTTCTATTTATCAGGCATTTTCTGTTTCTCCATTAGAGCAGGAAGCCCTGCAGAGGCACGGCCCAGACCTGTTTAGTGTCAGATCCAGGCCTCCAGGGTCGTGTGCTGGTGATTTGGCAGCCTGTACCAGGGGCATCTCCTTGGAGCAATCAAAACTTTCATGGAAGATACTTAATCCTATAAATGTAATGTATTTGCTTATCTACCAAATTATAATATTCATTTGTTTGCGTAAACCTGCAAATCACTGGTTAAAAATATGAACCACAAGAAACTTTCCACTAGGATTTAGCTTCCAGTTTGCATGTGACATATTATACCTGAGAGGATTGCGGGAAATGCAGAAACCATAAATGATTCTGTTTTGTTTGTTTGTTTGAGATGGAATTTTGTTCTTGTTGCCCAGGCTGGAGTGCAGTGGCACAATCTCGACTCACTGCAACCTCCACCACCCAGCTTCAAGCGATTCTCCTGCTTCAGCCTCCCCAGTAGCTGGGACTACAGGCGCCTGCCACTATCCCTGGCTAATTTTTTGTATTTTTAGTAGAGACAGGGTTTCACCATGTTGGCCGGGCTGGTCTCGAACTCCTGACTTCAGGCGATCTACCCACCTTGGCCTCCCAAAGTGCTAAGATTACAGGCATGAGCCACTGTGTCTGGCCATAAATGATTCTTAAATTCTACATTGAGACAGTGTATAATAAAGGTTTTTTGCTGTTTACAGAACAAAAAGTAAAACCCAAAATCATCACCCCCAGGACGCTGAGATCTGGGTGCCCTGGAAAGAAGAGCTGGGTCTTGGAAGAACACTGTCCCTTCTGTTTCTGTCGTGACATAAAAGGAGATGCCCCTTTCTGTCTGCAGGTGTCATTTGGCAGATTTTTTAGAAACAACGTATTTAAGGGGTTCTGCACTCAGTTCAAACCCAGATACCCAGTCAGAATCTGGGCTGTGCCTGGTCAAAGGCAGTGGTGATTTCACTGCAGAATGTAGGGAAGCAAAGTGGGGCTCAGAAGGCCAGTAGGACCATCACCTGCCTGGTGCAGGGATGTCACCTACAGAAGAAGGGCCCGTTGTCTGCACCGGGATTTATGTGAGTGAGCAACCAAGGCGCTCTGGGTGGCTGCCAGCTGAGCCTCGCTGCTCTCCGGTCACTGAGAAACCCATCAGCAACCTGGCCTGGGAAGACCCTGTGATTCTCCCAGGCTGCAAGAAAGCACGTCCATCTTCTCAGGCATGAAGATGGCTCTGTGCTGCCATCTCAGTGCTGCAAGCACTCAGGCATGGGCAGGAGGGGGTCCAGCTGACGGTCCTTAGAGGGCTCACCTTGGGCCCTCTTGTCTGATGCCACCGGCACCTGTGCAGGCTTGAAGGACACCTGTATTGCTCTGATTTGCAAATGTGGATGTCGGAGGAAACTGTAAATGCAGGTGGAAGACATCGATTCATCGCAAGCGGCTGGAGGACCTTCCAGGCATCCCTCGAGAAGAGCCAGGGGCCTGCTTACCTAAAGCTTCCCTCTCGGTTGCCATCAAAGTGCTTGGACTCTTGTTTTTACAGCTTCTTAAATTTACAGAGGAGGCTGGTGTAGGATGATCTGTGACAGTGATGCTTAGACATTCAGGGAAGGCTTCCTGGAAGAGGCAGTCTTTGACAAGCGAGAGTATTATGAGCAAAAGGGCAGCAAGTGAGATGTGGAGGCCTGGGGGTGCTTGTAGGGAATGGTGACGGCATCTGCCATCACACCGGCTGCAGCGGGGAGGCGTGGCTGGGGCTGCACATTCCATGAAGCTGGTGGCAGCCTTTCCCCTTCTGAGTCTGGGTCGGGGTTCCTCGGGTGTCGCTGCAGCTGTCCAAGTTATGGCTACAGACAGGGGCTCTGCCCTTCAGTTCGGGCTACAGCCACCCAAACTGCAGCTGTGGATCCGAGCCTCTCTGTGCTCTTGGAGGGAGCCAGGAGCAGACAGGATCTGCCCTCCTGTGTGAAGCTGCAGCCACGTGACCCACGGCTACAGACCTGGGCCTCCCACTCCACAGAGCAGGCACGAGCCAGGGACTAGCGGGAGTCCTGCCCCTTCCAAGATGGCGAGGGGAGAGCTCCCTTACAGCTGCCACTGCCCTCCCAGGCACAGGACCTGGGCATCCCTCCAGCCTCGGGGTCCCCGGAAGGACTCCCCCATCTCCCTCACCATCCCCACCACACCCCCCATCCCTGCAGGCCGAGGGGTGTTTGATCCCACTGCCTGGCCTGTCTCCTCTCCCAGTATCTGCTCCGACCTCTAAGCGGGGTTGGTGCTGAGCCCAGGGCCATGAATGGCAGTGGGAGACAGACAGATTCCTGGGCGGAAGGGGGTGGGTCTCTGTCAGTCCCCTCCTTCAGGCCAGGGATGGTCTGAAGCCTAGGGACTGGGCTGCCAGTCCCACTAACCAGAGTAGAGACTCACGGTGACTCTTCCGAGCCCGCCCACGGCTGCTGATGGACCAGTTGTCAGGAACTTCCTCCCCTCTGAGGACCATAGAAGCCCAAGGCTCAGCCAGGGTAGAGAATGACCAGAGAAAGAACACAGCAGGGAGAGGATGAGATGACCAGCGGAAGGGAGGAGCTTCCCTCTCCACTGATAGCTTAAGAGATCTGCAGAGAGGGTGGGGCAAGCTGCCAGGCAGAGAGTAGCCACCCTCTCCCGGGCCTCTTCTCTGCTGAGAGCTGAATACTTGACAGAAGGACCTGCCTGCCTACAGAAGGGAGCTATCCACTGTGGATCTCCTCTGAGCTGTTCTAACACTTAATAAACTCCTTTTCATCATCTTCACCCTTCCCCTGTCTGCATACCTCAGCTACCTTGTTGTACCTCAGTTACCTCATTCTTCCTGGATGTAGGAACATTGCACAAGATAGGCAGCAGGTTAGGTCTGCCTGGAAAGATCACTGTGGCCAGAGGTTAGCGGGTGGGTCGAGGAGGTGGGGGACTGGAGCAGCAAACAAGTGAGGAACTGGGAGAAGCTGAGCCAGGGCAGCGAGTCTGGAAGCATCTGTGATGTGCAGAGAAGGACTCCTTTTGCTTCTAATCCTTCTTACGCTGAGACTTTTGGAAAATAAATTACCAGACAAATACCATTTTAAAAGACATGCAAAATACAAGTTCTTTTTTTTTTTTCCAAAATGTTTATTTTAATTGGGGTAAGATAACATACATTTACCATCCCAAACATCTTTAAGTGCACATTCCAGTAATATGCACATTCACACTGCTGTGCTGCTGGTCTCCAGAACACTTTCATTTGGCAAAACCAGAACTACCCATTTAATAGCAGCCCCCCATTTCCCACCCCCAGACCCCCAGCAACCACTCTTCTACTTTCTGTCGCTATGAATCTGACAGCTCTAGGTATCCACCATAATTGGAATTACACAGCATTTGTCCTTTTGTGTCTGGCTTCTTACACTTAGCATAATGTCCTCAAGGTTCATCCATGTCGTAGCATGTTTTGGAAATTCCTTTCTTTTTAAGGCTTGTGAGATATGGCAGGGTTTCTCTGCTAACAGCCTGTTCAACCTTTGATTCTTTAATTCCCAGTACTCCCCACTCCTTTCTTCTCCTTTTCTTCTTTCTGACTTCACTTCATACCCAGGCATGCCACAGCACCAGTGATGTTATCAGCACCAGCTCACATTGCTTTCCTTATTTAAGAAAAGACTAGCTCTCTAGCTCTCTGCAGACAACCCCTTCCTCCTTCCCCACCTCCCTATCACAAGTCCAATGTATCTAAGAAAGATTAAATGTTTAGCCAATCAGGTCTAGTTTAGATTGTGCAGCCTGACCCCAGCCAATGGGGAAAGGACACAGGGGCAGGAGTCGCTTTAGAAATAAAAACTTCGACTCTCTTTTGTTCTGTGTGTTCTCGTGGCAACCAGCCATGCAAGAGACAACGTCTGTGCAGAAGTCAATTTGCTTTGCTGAGAAATCCCGTGTCTGAGTGCTCGTTTTTCCTTACAACTCTGAGCCTTATTTCTGACAGTTTTGGTGACCCATACAGGATTCCCAAATGTAAATTAGATAAACTACATTTACTGTTACTAGCAACATTTTGTTAACTATACTGAAGATGCCGTTAGAGGAACAGCTGAACAATTAAGGCCCACCAGTCAAATGGCCTGGGAGAACAGAACACCACCAGACAGGATGCTAGAAGAAAAAAGCGAAGTTCGTATCATGGTTAGAACCCAGTGTTGCACCTCCATTCCTATGACACAGCCCCCGACAGAACAGTTACAAAGGCCTTACAAGGCTTTACCTCTCCATCAAACAAATTAGCCAAGAGCTCCAAGATAGACGCTCCCCTTACAGGCCTTATAGAAAAGTAGTTCAGTAGATAGAAAGCGTTAATAACTTCAGTACTTAACCCGTTTCGAAATTGTCACAAGTGTACTAATCCTTGTTAGATGTTGCCTCATACCCCGTACCTGAGGGGTAGTGCAGAAACTCAGTGAAACAGCTCACCAAAACCCTCCTCAACTCTCCCCTTCCCTATTCAGATAGACTTCTTCTTTTAAAAAATCAAGCCGGCCAGGCGCGGTGGCTCACGCCTGTAATCCCAGTACTTTGGGAGGCCGAGGCGGGGGGATCACGAGGTCAAGAGATCGAGACCATCCTAGTCAACACGGTGAAACCCCGTCTCTACTAAAAATACAAAAAATGAGCTGGGCATGGTGGCGCGTGCCTGTAATCCCAGCTACTCAGGAGGCTGAGGCAGGAGAATTGCCTGAACCCAGGAGGCGGAGGTTGCGGTGAGCCGAGATCGCGCCATTGCACTCCAGCCTGGGTAACAAGAGCGAAACTCCGTCTCAATAAATAAATAAATAAATAAATAAATAAATAAAAATAAAATAAATCAAGCCGAACAGCACAATCAACATATGCTTAAAAAATGTGAAAAGAAAGCATTATAAAAAGGGGAAGCTGTGAGATACAGCAAGGTTTCTCTTCAAACAGCTTCCTCAACCTTTTATTCTTTAATTCCCAGACCCCCCAGCCTTTATTTTCTTTTTATTCTTTCTGACTTTATGCCCCACATGCCACAGCACCGGTGGCATGATCGGCACCAGCTGACATTCTTTTTCTTCTGTAAGAAAAGTCCAGCTCTCTAGTTCACCACAAACGACCCCTCCCTCTTCTCCCCTCTCTCCCATCACGTGTCCACCTCATCTAAGAAAGGTTTAGCCAATGTTTAACCAATCAGGTTGGCTTAAATGTTTAGCCAATCAGGTCTAGTTTAGATTGTGCAGTCCCGCCCCAGACAATGAGGAAGAGACACGGGCAGGAGTCGCGTTAGAAATAAGAACTTCTACTCTCCTTTGTTCTGTGTGGTCTCCTAGCACCCAGCCATACAAGAGACCCCTTCCGTGCAGAAGTAAATTTGCTTTGCTGATAAACCCTTTGTCTAAGTGCTCCTTTTTCCTTATGACTCTGAGCCTTATTTCTAACAAGGCTGAATGATATTCCACATTTGGTTTCTCCACTCACCTACTGATGGACACTTGAATTGTCCACCTCTTGGGTGTTCGTGCTGCTATGAATTCGGGTGTCAATGTGTCTTCAAGCCCGTGTCTGCCATGCCTTGGCCACATACCCAGAACTGGAGCTGCTAGGTCACACGTAGCTCTGGTTTTCATTTCTTGAATCACTATACTGGTCTCCACGGAGGCTGCACCATTTTGCATTTCCACCGACGACAGTGCACGAGGGTTCCAATGTCTCACGTCCTTGCCAATATGAGGGTTCGTTGATGTTTTTTCATAGCAGCCATCCTAATGGGTAGGAGAGGAAGCCCCCTTTTTAAAAATCATTATTAGACTCAACAGGCATAAAGTTACCCTGTCAAATTTCTGCGGTAGTTTAAAACACTTACTCTTACCTTCTACACTAACCTCACTGCAGACCAGCAACACACACTTCCGGAGCTGGCCAGCCCTTAGGTGGCACGGCCTGGCAGTGGCCGTTCCTGCTTACGGAGAGGACCAGCAGCTGGAACAGCCACTCTCACCCGCATGTGCTGGTCATGTGATCGGTACAGCAGCCCCACGAGGTGGCTGTGGGACGATCTCCAGCCAACAGACGAGGAAACTGGCCCAGAAAGGCTGAGGGCCTTGCCTGGGTCAGCAGGGAGGAGGGTGACGGAGGCAACAGTGAACCCCACATAGGACCTCTGCCTATTTTTGTTATTGTTGTCTTATTTTCCAAGATAAATTAACTGGCTGGTCATATCTGGGGGAAGATAGAAGGCCCCCAGGTTCCAGCCTGAGTAACCAGGTGGAGAGAGTCGCCATCCACCAGAGCAGGAAATACAGTCAGGGAGGGCATGGAGCCAGGCACGTGTCGGGGTGAGAGGTCGCCTGATGTCAAACTGGAAGCAGGGCCCAGGGCAGCTGGGCAGTCGCTCCTGAGTGCCTGAACAAGGACTGGACCAGGACGGCAGTGAGGAATGCCTGGGCAAGGATGCAGGATGAGTTTGGTGAGATCCCTCAGAGAGATAAAGAACATTCTAGGAAGAAGCAGAGGAGCCAGAGCAGATGGGAGAGATGGAGAGAGAGAAAGGACCAAAAGGAAAGAGGTATCAACAGGTGTCCGGGTGCCACAGGGGCCACAAAGCACAGGCTATCTAGTGTCTATGGATTTGGCCACGTGGTGGCCCTCAACGGCTGGAATGAGGGCAGAGCAGCGGGTATCATGGAACCAGGAAGATGGAGGCTGGGTTGGCATGTGTGGGCAGGTGGGTGGTAGTGGGAAGGGGGGACGAGAGAATAAGAGTTCAGACCACTCTTTCTAGAAGCTCTGCTGCAGAGTCAGGAGACAGGGCAGTCCCTGAAGGGCAGGTGTGCAGGTCTTGTGTGCAGGAGGGATGTTGGGCCAATGATGGATTATTATTTTGTTTTAGCTTAAAACAAAATACCTGGAGCAAAGTTGAATTTGTTTGTTTCAGGCAGGGGAGGCAGGAAGGCAGAGCCAGTGGAAAGGTGAAAGACTGGGAGGAATCTGTGGTGATTGCTGGAAGGATGGGGAATGACCAAGCCCTCATATAAGAAGAGAAGGCCTCTTCTCTGAGGTGTGCGGGAAGACCTACACTACACAGTTGTATGTGAGAGGGCACATTGGCACTGAGCAGGGCAGGGAGTTGTGTCTGGGCACCGGGAGAGAGGGGGGCTTTGGATGTGCCACCAAGAACAGCAGCAGGAGCCCCCTGGGCCTGAAGAAGGCAAGAAGCAGAAGCAGCCCAGCGGGGCCAGAAAGCACACATTGGCACAGCAGCATGGCTGTCTGGGATTCGCCTCCACCACGGCTTAGCCGCCCTGGGACCAAAGCAGAGGTATGGATGGCGAGCTTGCTCGAGTGAAGGCTTCACAAGGTGGCTCTGGCGACAGCCAAGGGGGCAGGAAAGAAGAGTGACTGCTGTCATGTGGGAGAAGAATGAAGTCAACGGTGGTGGTTTTAAAAGGTGTCCACAGATTCTTTGATCTTCCTCTTTTCAAAACGTGGAGTCTAATTCCCCTCACCCTGAATAGGGGCTGGACTTCACAACCTGCTTTTAGTGAACAAAAGGTAGCACCAGTAACAATGTGTGACTTCCAGTTCTGGATCACAAAGCTCCTTCTCTAACTTGTTCTGGAGGAAGCCAGCAGCCATCTCATGAGGAAGCTCAAGCAGCCATACCAAGAGCCCACGTGGGAAGAGACAGCTGAGGAGATGAACCACCTTGGAGGCAGTTCCCCCAGCCCCAACACATGCAGATGACCACAGTCCTGGCTGACATCTTTACCACAACCACACGAGAGACCACAAGCCACAACTTCCCAGATGGGCCCACAGATGTGTGAGATGATGTGCTTGTCGCCTTAATCTGTTAGGGCTTTGGGGTGATTTGTTAGCAACACTGGATAACTCCTGCGCTGCCTAAGCCTGAGGGCAAAGAAGGTGGAGCGTGGGGCGGGTCCCGAGTGAAGGTGGGGCAGGCAAGCCGTGGCAGAGGTGCAAGGGGCCGTGTGGTGGAGCGATTAGTGGCTTGAGAAGAAAAGATTGAAGTTGGACCAGAGGAAGTGGAGGAATCACAGTGCTGGAGGTCCCCACGAAAGTAAAGATGTGGGCTGAGGCATAGAGAAGACAGAGGAGTTTCCTATTTGAGAGGGTGTTTCTGGGTGGATGAGGCTCACGGTGTGGCAGAGTTTGGGGAGGGGGAGGGACAGTGTAGCATGGCCCCTGGACACTGGAGCCAGACAGGGTGGCAGCGGGACTTGGCTTGGGGAGAAAGACCTACCTTCTAGTGCCTAAGGCCTCAGCTTACGGGGTAGTGGTGGGGACTGAGAGTACAGGGGGTGAAGGTGGCCTCTCAGGGTGGCTTGAGCCTGCAGGGAGGTTTTCCCAAAGACAGGAGGCACAGCTGCCTGTAAACTCCCAAGAGAAGACTCCAATGGCCAGCCCCACCACTTCTGGCTGCAGAAGACAGGGAAGTCAGAAGGGTCTCTGTCCTCCAGGGCTGCCCAGAGGATGGTGTGGCCAAGAGAGAGCGGGCTGCAGTGGACAGGCAAGCCACGGGGCTGGTGCTGAGTCACTCCACAGTGTCCAGTCTACTATCTGCAGAGCACCAGGGACACCAGATAAACACGTGGTCCAGGCCAGGCATGATGGCTCACACCTGCACTTTGGGAGGCCGAGGCAGGAGGATCACTTGAGGCCAGGAGTTCAAGACCAGCCTGGGCAACATAGCAAGACCCATCTCTAATTAAAAAAAAAAAAAAAAAAAGAAAAAGAAAAAGAAAAAGACATGGTTCTTATCTAGAGGAGAAACAGCAAAGGCAGAAAAGCCCTCAGAAACTGGACCTCCAAGAAACGCAGTCCTGCCGCCCACCCACCCCTGTACAACAACGCTTTATTCCCTGGGGCCCTCATCGCTGTGATGGCCGCCAGCCTCTGCTGCTCTTCCTGCTCTTGTCCTCGTCCCCTCTGTCTGGGCATCGCACCTTCCCTGGGCGTGACTCTCCCCCTGGGAGTCTCTGCAGATGTGGTCACAAGACGCGACCTGGAGTCACTGCCCTCTCTGGGTCTGGCCTGTCTGCTAGATCCTCTCTGCCCTCAGGTGAGTGTTCCCAGGAGGCCCCCGGTTCCTCGTGTGAATCAATTCTCATGAAGGCCTGGCCTCTGATTCCAGGCAAGTCTGGATCTGACGTGGGCAGAGCTCGTGGCCAGGCGCTGGTGCCCTCGGAGCTCCTTGTATCTCCCCTGAAATCCTGCGATCTGTCCCTGTATACTTAACTTCACTAAGGTTCCTAAGTCCAGGTCGACTGACACCCAAGGGCCTCTTCAAGGACAGTGGTGACTCCTGGGTGGTCCCTGCCCCCCCATGCCTCTGGTGTCCATATGTGTGGCCCATGGCCACACCTCATGGGGAGGTGACAGGCGCGACAGCATCTGCAGAGACATGACTGCTACTCCGTGACAAAGCCAGAAAGAAATGCCTTCTGCAAAACACGCTGGAAGTGAAAGGAGGGGCGAGGCGTGCCCTCAGCCATCAGTTTCAGCCCCCTGCTTTTGCAGTTGTCGAATGTTGAGACAAGCCGACTTGAAGCTGTATAATAAATGAATTCCAGCTTGAGCCTTGGCAGGGTTTGTTTGGCTTGAGGGAAGTTGTTGATGCTAATGGGTCCCCCTCCGCAGAGCTGGATTTATATTATACAGAGTCTTGTCCATCATCTGGATGCCGCTGTAAACAAGATAATCTTTGTCTACCAGGAACCAGCCCGATGCCAATAACTTTAAATAAACACAAGCCCCAGGTTTGTATTTACATTGTCTGAGGTCACCGCCGGCGAGTTTGTCACGGCGCCTCCGGCCCCTCCCTGGCTAAGGTAGCGCCAGCTTTCCCACTGACCTTGTTTGTAGAGGCCTCGCTCCGGGAAAGGATTTCATATTTAGCAGATGAGTGCTACACCCCAGCTGGCCTGCATTCTTTTGTGTGGTTTTGGCATTTTGTAGCCCTGTCAAGTTAGCATGGCTTCCTTTTGTGCTGGATGGAGCAGGGCATGGGTCCAGGGCAGGAGCGCAGACATGGAACTGACGTCATAGACCTGAGCTCTGGATTTCCTCGAAGGCAAGGCTGCAGGTACAGTGGACTCCAAGGATTCTATTATTAACAGGGCTGTGACTTAGCGCTGTGGAAGACATCTGTGCATTTAATTGCATTCCGTGTGGAAAATAAACGGAATTTTGCAGAAGTCTGAGTGTCTTTGCAACCACAGAAACACACAACTCTTCAAATAGTGATAAATGATCTCCAGGGAGGATGGAGGAGAAATGGCATGCCCCCCCTCCCCCGCCACTAATCTCCCCTGCAAAGAAAGCACAAAGTGGGCAGGGTGTGACATGCATATTCCCGTCCCTGGGCAGAAACACGTTGAAAATGTCTTTGTAAAAGCGGCCATTGGTTACGAGTCCAGGCTTCAGGTGTAGAACACGGGAAACCCATTTCTAAGAGCGAATGGGTGCGTATGAGGATCCTTCTCATGAGGGGTGGGGTTGAGGAATGTTCCACAAGGAGAAACTTCCCCAGAGTGAGGTCTCTCATGACCCTCGTTTGAGACTGTCAGGGCTTTGAAAGTTTCTTAGATACCATTTATAAACCCTCCAATTGAGTTGAACAAAGAGTAGTGTCATAATCAGAGCATCCGATAACACTTCATCACTGCGAACTTTATGGTGTTTGGGCTAATCCTGTGCAAAATAATCGATCAGTTAGACGGGAGTCATGAAGGGGTCAGTAAAGACGGAAGGCTCTGGAGCCATACTGGGTGGGGACAAGCGTGGCTTTGCCTCTTTCTGTTTGAGTGAGACCCCAGGCAAGTTGTTTAATCCATCTGTGACTCAGTTTCCTCTTCTGCATGATGGGAGTAATAACTACTTAGCTCATGTGGCTGTGGAGAGGATGGAATTGACGTTAGTGTGGCACATTGCCAGGGGTTATTGTGTTTCTCTGATGGCCCCTTCTTTACTACGACAAGTGTGAACTAATAGCAGACGTTCAGAATAGAGACCTAATAGAATAGCTGATGGGTGTGGGCTTGGCTGCAAAGAACAGAATCCGCTGTAGCTAGTTTAAATGAGTTGGGCTTAATTAGGCGACATGACTGATGGAATTGATGGGAGGGCTAAAAAAAACGACTCGATCTTGAGCTTTGAGGGATGATTCCCAATGCCATTCAGCAGAAGGAAGCCACCAAGAAGCAGCTGTCTCTTCAGTAATCAAGGAATCACAGAAATCACACGACCCAGCTAAACAGAGGCCCTCGTGCTTTCAGATGTCTATGAACTTGCCGAAAAACTGCAGACACTGACGCCACCCCCTTTTCACCTTCCAAGCCTGTCACAAATATAACTGAGCGGCTAACTACAACTCACACGCACAACAGTTCAGGTACAAGAGTTTTTGCTGAAGCTGCTGAGCATTCCAGCCTCTGCGTATCAGGGAGATAAGCCGGAAGGAAGGTGGGACTTGGGCTGAGCCCCGGCTGCCGCGCTGCCACAGCGGTCAGGAAGCAAACGTCTGTGGGCAAAGAGACCAGAACAGAGCCTTCTCTTCCTGTCTCCATCGTCCAAACATCTGTGGCCGTGGATGAATCTCAGTGTGGTTCCAAATGCTGTGTTCTTTCTTGGGGGGATAGAGTCTTGCTCTGTTGTCCAGGCTGGAGTGTAGTGGCGAGATCTCGGCTTACTACAAACTCCACCTCCCAGGTTCAAGCGATTCTCCTGCCTCAGCCTCCCGAGTAGCTGGGATTACAGGCATGCACCACCGCACCAGCTAAGTTTTGTATTTTTAGTAGAGACCGGGTTTCACCATGTTGGCCAGGCTGGTCTTGAACTCCTGACCTCAGGTGATCCGCCTGCCTTGACCTCCCAAAGTGCTGGGATTACAGGCATGAGCCACCATGCTTAGCCAATGCTATGCTCTTTTAGACTCATACTGTAGAAAGTACTAGCAGATTCCAGAAATTTCCAAAGAGGAAAAATGGAAAATATTAGCAGAGACAAAGTAGATATTGCTGGACATCTACAAATACTGGAGGACAGTAGATATGTTCTTTTGATGATTAAAATACCCCAGAAAGTCTTTTGTTATTCAACCAATCTCAGTTTTTGTTCAACTAAAATCTCTTCAGTTTAGCAAACTAAAGTTTGCTGTTACTTACCTCAGTTTAGAGAAATTTAAGAAGTCAGAAGGCAAAGATGACAGTGAGAAATCTGAACATAAAGGTTGACAAACTAACCAAGGGTCCCTTGGCTCAACCCCCTGCTGGGGACCCACTTAGGTGCACAAGTGTGTAAAATGGCTAGGGGTGGTGAAGAGAAATTCCTGGGTCTCCTTAAAATGAGAACCCCACACACTGTGGTTCTGAGATCCACAGGGGAAGCGCTGGTGTGGGCCTTAGTTAGATTGTGAGAATATACGCGTGTCCGGGCTGGTGGGGCTCTGGCAGTGGGGATGCTTAAACAGGCTTTATTTTAAGAAGTTCTGCCTCCTTTCCCTGGATGTTTCATAGGAACGGATGTTGTATCTGGTTGGAGAACACTTTTCCTACCCAATGTTGTAAAAGCAGAACACGTTGATAACGTCCTAGTGGAGGCTGTAGTTAAGAAAGTCAGGGTGGATGGAATGAAGGTAAACGTGCATGGGAGAGGGGGTGTATTTGAACCCGCTTCATGTGAAGTGGCTGCGTCTCTTTTATCTGATTGTGTTATGGGGATGGACATTGTGTCTGCCTGGGGAATGTTCCCCCTGCCTTGTACTATAAAATGGAAGGCATGTAAATCCATCCTTCCAGCAATGTGAATTGGACATGCTTGTGAGAAAGTAAGATTGCCTGAACCCACACAGTGTCGAGTAGGAGCTGCAGTGCTGGGAGGGACAGGTGGCCGTTTCGAAGTCCTCTGCAAACTGGAACTTATGGTGAAAGCCTGCGAGTGCCTCCCGCCAACAACTGCTGAGACTTCGGACCAGAGAATTGTGACTTGAGGGTATTACTGCCTTGCTAGGGGACATTAATTAAAGCTACCTCTATGACTGAAGGACATAAAATGGTCTTGAAACCTGAAATACCCACGATGTCTTGGGTGATGTCAGAGAAATGCTCTAATGGGAATAGCAGTGCCGGGAAGCGATCCATAATGAGATGCAAATGGTTTCTTCCGGATGATGCTACCTGGGGAATGAAAGCAAGGAGCCTCTTTTCCCCTAGGCCTGACTCTGGGACTGGAGTGAGGAGTTGTGGGAGGGTCTGTCCTACTGACACCTGGACCGTGCCCTGTAACCAGCTCTCAGCTGACCAGCAAAGCACTGCTTGGTTTGTGGACAGCAGCTCCAGGCAAGGGAAGAACATTCTGTTTGGGAGCTGTCACTCTGATCAAAGAAGCAGAAAGCAAATCAGCTGGTGGCCGCCCTGCATGCCGCTTTCCTAGCAGTGACTGAGCAGTGGCGAAGCCCCCGTGTCTGGGTTTTCACTGACTTGAGAACAGTGGCCAATGGCCTGGCCACATGGTCAGGCAGAGGGGCAAGAGAAACCGGGCCTATTAAAGAGATGCCCGGAGGAGGCACGGCCCCGGGGAAGTCTGAGGGTGTATAAAAGTAACACATGCCAATGCCCATCAGAAAGTCTCCCTTCTAGGTCTGAAAGGTGCCTGGCATTGGCAGATATCCCTGTTTGCCGTTCCCACGTAGGGTAGCCACCTGGGCTCATACAATGAGTGGGTATGGGAACCACAGCAGTGCAGAGACGGGCTGAGTGTGGACACGGTCCTCTCGCACCCTCTCAGGTGCAAAACGCCAGTAAGAACTGTTCTGTTTGCCCGCAAGACAGACAGAGCGTGCCCATGGCTCCGGGATAGGGTCCCTGGCGGGAAGGCCCTGAACACAGCTGGCAAGTGAGACTGATGGGGTGGCTGGGGGCTACACACGGGTAGTTCTGCAGTACTTATGTCACCTCATCCTATCTGAATGCAAGAGGACTGAGGCGGAGGTGCCAGTATTCCTGTCGGCAATCTACGCCAGCACCATGGCTGCTCCAAAATGTCCCTTCCAAATGCAGGGAAGTTTGGGTATTAATGGAGAGAGAAGGAATAGGAGCTGGGAGTAAATATATAAATCAATGAATTATAAATCGAGGGAAATCCAATATTACTTGAACACCTTGAAAGAGGCTTAGAGCAAGACTGTCTCTTAGCTGAATGATCCCAGACGCCTGAAAGAGCAAAGCCACATGTGTGCCGAGGCCCCTCCTGCTTCTGGAACCTAGCAAATGGACTGGCGGCCAGCAGACATTCATACAGCCTGATGGACTGAATGGGGTTCCAGTGACATGGCAGGATCTGAGTTGTTCGTCCTTTCAGTTTAAGGGATCCACGCTCGAAGACTTGAGGTGGACTGTGGTATGGTAAAATATATACATGATCTTCAACCAGGTGTCCTGACGTACAAGTTCTACAATCCTTAGACTCTTAAGCACTGTCTTTTCTATGCCAACGAATGGGTGATGGCTGGCAACCCCCAGGTAGCTTCAGGATGGGGCTGGTAAGACCAAGACAGGGTTTGAGGGACAACCGAGGGGCTGAAGGTCAAGCTGACCACCAGTGGCCAGGGGTTAATCAGTCCTGCCTACATAATGAAGCTTTCATAAAAATCCAGGACAGGGTTCGGACAGCTGAACACCAGGAGGTTCCTGGAGAGGAGCTCCCCCGGGGGAGGGCATGGAAGCTCTGAGCCTCTTCCCCATACCTGGTCCTATGCATCTCCCCATTTGTTTCCTTGGTAATATCTGTATCAGAAACTGGTCACTGTTAGTGTCTCTCTGAGTTCTGTGATCCTCTCTAGCAAAGTAATCAAACCCATGGAGGACGTGGTGGGAAGCTCAATTTACAGGTGGCTGGTCAGGGCCACAGGGTGGACAGCCAGGGGCTTGCGATCTGCCTGGGAAATGGACGGCGGTTTTGTGGGATGGAGCCTCGGCCTGTAGGATCTGCCGCTGTCTCTAGGTAAACAGTGTTGGGACTGAATGGAATTAAAGGACACCCAGCCGTCCTGCAGAATTGACTGCTGGTCACAGAAGTCATCTGTGCCCATTTCTGCTCTCGGGAGAAATAACTCATTCCCCTGACCGGCAGCCCTGCTTGAGGGCGGAGACCTGCGTGCCCCACTGAGACACCCTGGAGCTGTGTGGGTTTTTCATTTCAAATCAAACTCGGCTTCTTCATTCCAAACCACACCAGAACCCCAGAGCGCCCCACTTTTTACTTGACCTTGGCAAAAACATCTCATTTCAAAAAGCATGACCGTAGGAAGAGAGAAGGCATCAGGCCGCTCCAGGCCCCTCTCCTTGAAGCACGCTGGGGCCTTTGGAAGGGACTCCAACCCCAGCCCCACAGGGGCGGGGAGCAGATGGCAAGGAAAACGAGAGCCAGGAAACATCGTGGCCACCTTTGCCAGCCAGATGCAGTGTGGACGTCGGCATGGCTGCGGATTTGGGACAATGTCCCTTCAATAAGGAGCATCTACAGCATCTCAACAGGCGCTGGGGGCTGCTGGGGCTAGGCTGTGCCCCCATCACCCTGCCAGCCCCTGCCCTCACCTGCCCCCCCATATTTACCCTGGTTCATTGTACTTAGGAAGCACCATAAATATTTCTTGAATTTAAGTGCCTCACATTCTCCTTGAATAGACAGGAGCCTACATTGAAATAAAAGTTCAAAAGGAGAAAAAGAAATCTCCCTAACTTCAAATAGCACCCAGTCGGAGGCGGGTCGCTGGGCTTGAAGTCTGTAGTCAGGGAGGGCGATGGCGAGGAGAGAGCAAGTAAGGTGGCCCCAGTGTGTCCCCGAAGAAGCCTCCTCCTAATCACCTCGTGGCTGTCGGGCCACGTTTCCCCGTGTGCCACAATGACGGGTCTGAAACAAGCGACTGCTCCCTGCAGCCAGGCCTGGGGCTGTGCTGGGGACGCCCGGCCGGTGTTGGGGGCATCTGCCGGACCCACTGAACTGGGGGCAAGTTGTGACA
>NW_016107511.1:2316262-2340784 GCF_001604975.1 Cebus imitator | reverse complement strand
GAGGGGAAGGAGGGGAGGGAGGCCTCTGGAGTTCAGCCGCCTCTGTGTGTGGTCCCAGGCTAGTCCTCATTTCATGAAATACATGCTTCATTCCTGGCTCGGGGTAAAGCTGAGCGTCACTGAATGAGTCCCTTATCCACTTTCCAAAACACTGACGAGGTTTGAAAGGGCTCTGTGGGCAGACTGTGACTATCAGCAAAAGCAAACAGGCCAGCTCATTTAGCTCAGCATTTTTAATATTTCAACATCCCAACCTTCAGCTATTCACGAAGGGCGCAGCCAGCAAGGCAGGAAGTCAGGAGCGCGCCGAAGCTGCCCGTGTTCCCGCAGGTGGGCCTCCTGTCCCGGTGCAGGGCCAGCCCAGGCCGCAAGCTCCGGTGCTGTCTCCGAGCTGGAACTGAGGACCTGGGGGAGCTCTGGGCCACAGCCCCCCCGCCGCCCCCCAGCCAAGGCGGTCTGGGTGGTGGCTGGCTGTGGAATCCCTCCCGGCCTCTTCAGATGTGGTTTAAGCCTAACCTAGTGTTTCCCATCCTTTGAAAAATGAAAGTCCAGGCAGCCCCTCCTTGTAGAAGAAGAAAGCGCTCTGACGGCGGCGTAATTAAAATGCTAAGCTGGGAAGCTGTGGGCGTCCCAAGGCGGGAGCAGGTACAACAAATATTATCCCTGTGGACGCGGCCAGGGCTCTCGCTCCGGGTGCCTGACGGCCTGTAAAATCGGCCTGCGACAGACCACAGGCTGGACCCCTCCCTGCCTGGACAGGATGGCACCAGACACCCGCCCACCAGACCTCATACCACCAGCTGGAAGTGGCTTTCTGGTTTATGGAGCAAGACGGAGCTGTAAAGTCAGTCGTTCTCATGGGCCAAAGTCAAGTCAGCGCCCCCGCCCCGCCCCAGCCAGAGGAGCTTCTGGAGGCCCCGCCAGGTCCCCCTGAGCCAGCCGGAGCCCAGCCAGGCCTCCGGGCCAGACTCACCCGGTGCCACCGAGGGCCTGAATGGGCTCCCTGTCTGCCAGAGCAAACAAGCACCCCGGGCAGGGTGCCCTGGGCACAGCCTGGAGCGGGGCAGGCCGGAGGTTACGAGTGACGCCAGGAGGACAGGGGACTTCTTCTCTCTGGAGATTCCATTGGGGAAAGACTGCCAAAAAGTTTGCCAGGAAGTTCAGTCTGCTCTGATATTATGGGTTCACTGACAAATAGCCCCATTCAAGGACACGGCCTGAAGGGCTTTGCTGAGGCTACCGCCTCTACCAGGCCAGGACCCCTCCTGCCACCGCAGGCTGCCACCCAGGCTTCCCCCTCTGGGGCGGGCCCCGGGGCTGCTCTGCCTTCCCGGGGCACAGTTTCCAGCCGAGCTCCTTCTTCCCCGTGTGTAAAATTTGCGCATGGACACCTCACTCGCAGGGCTGCTGAGGGGTTTAGAAAAGGACCCCACTTAGACAGTGCCTGGCCTGGGGGACTCCTCAGTGAATGGGCACCATTGTTGCTGCGACTCAAGCTTTGGAGCAGTTTGCAGACATCCTCAGGCTGGAGGTGGCTGGAGCCCTGGGGAAGCCCATACCCCGTAGGGACCACCTGACATTTCCCTGCCGCATACACCTCCGGTGGGGTCTCCCTGACAAAGCCTGCAGGGTTCGCTAAGCCCCTCCCCTTCAAGCCTCCTGTGACCCTGACCCTGGGAAGCCTGAGGCCTCCCCCACTCAGACACACACTCAGAGCTGCGTCCACATGGAGCGCCGTGCTCATCATGACGCCATCTGATCACTGGATGGCAGGAGCCAGCCAAGGCACACAAGGCACGCCTGACTCCCGGCCAGTCTCCCCTCAGGCAGGCCACCCTTCAGGTCGGAACGGGAGTCTTGTGACTGCACTGCTGCATCAGCCCCCACGGTCCCCCATGGGACTTCCTCAGAGGCCACTGGAAGCGGACTTCTTGGCTCTGTGGCCCAAGGGGAGGCCATGGACCATGGAATCTCTTAGACACCCCCCGCTGCTCCTAACTCAGAAGCTGGCGGGCAAAGGGTAGGGCGCTGCACGGAGCAGATGCTCAGTCAGTATCTGCTGACCTCACTTCGTCGATTCTGAAGGGAGAGGGCAGAAACAACTAGAAGAGTGTGGCAAAGAAGGAGGGCAAAGAGGAGTGGCAGGGACAGTCTCAACCCAGGATTTCTCACACTGCAGTGGCAGTGTGAACGGTGCTGGCCAGGGAGGGCTTAGCACGGAGCTTCCCGCCCCAGGCGGGGGCTGGGGAAGAGGAAAGGCGTGGCAGGTGTGGCCCGAGGCCACAGAGCTGGAACCCGGAGACTGTGGCACCTGCGTCCGGCATTTCTCACTCTTGGGTGGGGGCGGCACGGGCTTCCAGAAGCAGATTCTCCCCACTGTCTCTGGAGGCTCCTGTCTGATGATAATCCCAGCTTGGGAACTCAGGGACCCAGGCACCTTTACCTGGCTTCTTTGCATTCAACCCCTGGACCCTGTTTCCTCACCACTGGGGGGACCTCTCTGCCAGCCAGGACATCTCCAAGGGTCTGTGGGCTCTGCCCCTGGCTGCGGACTCCAGGTGCAGGGCCAACATCAGGGAAGGCTTCAGCCAGGGATGGCCAGGCCCACATTCCAGGGAAGGGACTCTTCCACCCTTGAAACTCCCAGTAAATCAGCTCCAAGAGAAACTGCAAAGCACCAAAGTCACCATGCTGTGAACTGAATGTCTTTGTCCCCCAAATTCATGTATTGAAGTCCTACCCACCATTGTGATGGTGTTGGGAGGGGGCCCTTGGGAAGGGATGAGGTGGTGATAGGGTTAGTGCCCTTATAGGAAGAGGGACGCGAGAATCTCTTTCTCCACCACGTGGGAGCGCAGCAAAAGGCATCTGCAAAGCAGGAAGAGGTCCTTCACCAGACACCAAGCCTCCTAGGGCCTCCATCTCGGACTTCCCAGGCTCTGAACTGTGAGAAATACATTTCTGTTTTCCAAGTCACCCAGTCTGCGGTATATGTTAGAGCAGCCCCAGCTGACGAAGATCACTGGTAGAAAACTGGTTAAATAAATTAAGTAGAGCCACAGCATGGAATACAATACAACCACAATGAAGAATGTGCTGGAATGCTGTGTGCTGGCTCGCAGTGATCTCTTAACATGAAGTAGGTGAAATCAGCAAGGGCCGGAGTCATGGGCATAGAAAAACTCGTTTTACGTAAGTAGGGAGTGGGGTTTAGGAGTGAACCTTCTTCTGCCAGTGTACAACAATCAAGTTTTCTGTGTGGAGAGGTACCTGGAGTTTCACTGCACATTCCACTGTACAGTTTAGGGGTTTTTTTTTTGGTTTAAATGAGAAAAACTGCATGTGCTGGTTACCAGAGGCAAAGGAGCAAAGGACACTTTGAGGTAATGTTGTTTGAAATAAAGAAGGAGTTGATCAGTGGGAGGGAGACAGGAGACCGTGCCCCAGTTCAGCGTGTTTGTGACACTGGAGGCAGTGTCAGCTCAAGCTGTTTGCGATGAATAGCGCAGTCTTCCAGGTGAATGGAGTATCAATCACACAGGAATTATGAGAATCCAAAGAAGGAAATTCCCTCTTTCATATGTCTGTCTGCCCACCCACCCACCCGGCTGTAGTTCTCCCAAGGGAAAGAAGAAGAGTGAGAGAGAAAAGGAAGGAAGGAAGGAAGGAAGGAGGGAAGGAGGGAAGGAGGGAAGGAAGGAAGGGGCAGGGGCAGGGAAGGGAAAGGAGGGAGGGAAGGGAGGAAGGAAGGAGGGGAGGGAAGGGGGGAGGGAGGGAGGGAGGAAGGAAGGAAGGAAGGAAAGAAGGAGGGAAGGAAGGGAGGAAGGGAAGGAAGAGAAGGAGGGAGAGAAGGAGGAAGAGAGAGGAAGGAAGAGAGAGGAAGGAAGGGAGGGAGGACGGAAAGAAGGAAGGGAGAAAGGGAAGGGAGGAAGGAAGGAAAGTAGGAAGAAAGGAGGGGAGGGGAGAGGAGGGGAGGGAAGAGAAGAAGGGAAGGGAAGGGAAGAAGGAGGGAGGAAGGAAGGAGGGAAGGGAAGGGAAAGCAAGGCAAGGCAAGGCTGTTTTACTAAGAGGTAAAACAGCCATTGTGAAATGCATCTCCTAGAAAGATCCACCAGGAAGTGAGGTTTTCTGTGTCTGCAAACTAGCTCTGACCTTTTCCAGCTCCTCTGCCCTCCGCTTTGAAAGAAATGATGAATTCAATTCAACCCATATCTCCTGGGTGTCCCCTATAGCCACTGCTCTGGAGTGAAGAGCAATATGAGATTGCCCCTTAGTTCATTGGGTCCAGCTCACCGGGAGCTGCTGTGTGGGCAGTGTGGAAAAGTAACGATCATTACCGCATCGCCGATTGCAGCCAGCCAGCAGGCCAGTTCTGTTGTCCAGCAGTCACCAGTTTGGGTGAGGACACCTGGCTTTTCTTCCCAGGGTTACACCAAACTGGAGGCCCATTCAGGGCGGGTCCTTTTCCTCTTTGGGCCTGTTTGCTCCCCCGCAGCGTGAGGGGCAACTCACATTTGAAGAGGATGTAAGTGACCTGAGCAGTGGACCTCTCTCTGGCATACGCACGTGAGTAAACAAGCATATGACTTTTGGGGACAACAGAAAACAGCCATGTCCACCAAATCAAGGTGGGGTCCGGAGGTAGAAGGAATTTTCTTGCCGGATGGGAAAGCAGAAACCATCCAGGTTGCGAGCGTCTATGAAGAACAAGGAAGCTGGGGGGGGTGCGGGAAATGAGAGGCCGGTGTTCAGAGCCTCTGGCCTCATTCTGGTGAAAAGATGGATGGGAAAGTTTGGAGTTTCTGTGCGAGAAGGTATGAGCAAAGAAGATCAACAGGAAAGGATCTTTGACATCTGAAGTTTACCAAACCCCGGGAGGACAGCCGGATCTGAGGTCTGGCAGAGCAGTGGAATGCTCCTTTAGGAGCTGCACGCTGTGTTCTGAGATCCACAGAGCAGGAAGCCAGTTTTCTCCAGTGGCCTCGTGGAGCCGCCGAGGCTCTGCCAGCCCCGCAGGGATGCCTTATGATAACTGCCAACCAACAGGTTTCCATGTTTGTGCTCCGCGCCTGGGCTCCCACGCATCAGCCAAGCGAGGTTTCCAGCTGATTTTCTGAGGAGCTGAGAGAGCACCCATACATTGGGTGACAGAGGGGGCCACGGTGCTCCCAGCAGTGAGCCTTCTGCTCTGGGAAGTTGTCTCATTCCCTGCAGACTTACCAGACACACAGAAGGGGGGAAAGTTGGGGCACCCCAGGAGGATGAACAGGGGAAGAGGAGCAACCAAATCTTCTGAAGCAGGAATGGTGGTTGACATGGTTTGGAAGTTTGTCCCTCCAAGTCTCATGTTGAAGGGTGACCCTGTTGTTGGAGGGGGGGTCTGGTGGGAGGTGTTTGGGTCATGGGGACAGATCCCTCATTGAAAGTCTGGGTGCTGGCCTCACAATAATGAGTGAGCTCTCGACTAGTTACTGTAAGATCTGATTTTTTAAAGAGCCTGGCTTCTCTGTCTTGCTCCCTCCTTCACCTCCCACCATGAGCAAAAGCTCCCTGAGGTCTCACCAGAAGCCAAGCAAATGTGGGTGCCACGCTGCGCAGTCTGCAGAAATGGGGCCAAATACACCTCGTTTCTTTACAAATCACCCAGCCTCAGGTACTTCTTTATAACAGTGCAAAACAGACATCCAGTGGTGTTTCCCTGAAGGGGCTACAGAGTCTGCTGATGCTGCGAGAGTCTTAGCCCACATTTACGTATGACAAGCCGCCTGTGTGGCACGCACTGCTTTAAGCATATCTCAACGCACTGCATCTTCGCCTCAGCTCTGTTCAGCAGATTTATATGATTATTTTCTTAATTCCTATTTGATGGTCTAGAAACTGAGGCATGAATTGATTTAGTGGCTTGCTCGAGGTGACACAGATAGTAAGTTATTAGTATCTACTGTTGCCTAACAAATTCCCAGCAGTTTAAAGCAAAGAACATCTATTATCCCCCAGGTTTTGTGGGTCAGGAACTGGGCACAGCTGAACTGAGTGATCAGGCTCAGGGCTTCTCATGACGCTGCAGTCCACGTGTCACCCAGGGCTGGGGTTTCATCTGGAGGCTTGACTGGGGAAGGATCTGGTACCACGCCCAGTGGCTCTTGTCAAGTGGCTGTTCTTAAGCACTGTTGGAACCAGGACCTCAATTCCCCTGCTGATATTGGCCAGAGGCTGCCAGAGTTCCTTGCTTCCCAGGCCTTGCCGTATGGTGACTTACGCATGCTCACAGCCAGCCAGGGCGGGAGCCTGCTGGCAAAAAAGTTACAGTCTTATGCAATATCACCATGAAAAGGACATCTCATCACTTTTGCCATATTCTATTGGTTAGAAGTGATCTCTAGACCTGTGCACACTCAAGTGGAAGGATTGAACGCAGACAAAACAGCAGGAGGCCAAGATCACTGGAGGCCATCTTTGAGTCTGTCCGCCAGAAAGTGCTGCACTATATTTGAATGCAGTCATCTTGGCACCAAAATTTATATATCTACCCACTGTGCTCTTCCCCTGATGATGGTTCTGCCATGAGCCCCCAGATCCTCGATGCCTGACCCTGACCCTATCTCTCTTTCAGGTGCCCGTATCCCTAACTCTGCAGAGTCTCTGTGAGAAGTAGCAAAGCTTCTGCTGGCTTCAAGCCCTCGAGCTGCTGTAAATGGAAATAAGGCACATTCTCCTACCAAAGGATTTCTAAACTCTCCAGACCTTATCAGCCAGGATCCCAACAGGAAGCAGAAGGCACACTCAAATTAGCATCATAGAGGAGAGTTTCTTTATCAACAGACTACCTACCAGGTGTGGGCAGGTGTGGGAGAGCCATGCAAGAACCACAGTGCAGCTGAGCTGTCACTAGCACCAGATCCAGTGGGGTGGGGGAGGGAGAGGTTATCAGAACCAAAACACGGAAGGAGACAGTTGTGAGCAGAACACCCCTCCAGAGGTGACTTTATAGAATGGAGGATGCAAAGCAGTAAGAACCCTCACCTTCTTCCCTCCCTCGAGCTCCTGCTGGAGCTCCTCATAACCCCTGGACAAACCCACCCCAGAAGCCAGAGGGCCCAGGAGTTGTGGAGTACAGTCTGTGCCGCCATGCAGGGCAGGCTCCCAGGTCAGGACGGACTGGCAGGGGGAGAGCAGGTCTAGGGGTGACGGAAGAAGCACACAAACGCTCCCTGCACGTGGACAACCCTTTAGCAGGTTCTCCTAGAAGGCTTAAATGTTCACCCAGCCTCAACTTATTGGGAGAACTCAAAACTAAAGTATCAACAGCAGGGAAAATTGAACACCAATTGAAAAAGGGAATTTAGCAATTTCCAAGTGTACTAGTCCATTTTCACGGTACTGATAAAGAGATACCCGAGACTGGGCAATTTGCAGAAGAAAGAGGTTTAATGGACTCACAGCTCCACATGACTGGGAGGCCTCACGATCATGGCGGAAGGCAGTGGGGAGCAAGTCACGTCTTACATGGATGGTGGCAGGCAAAGAGAGAATGAGGAAGACACAAAAGCAGAAACCAAATAAAACCATCAGATCTCATGAGACTATTCACTACTGCGAGAACAATATGGGGGAAGCCTCCCCGTGATTCAGTTATCTCCCACAGGGTCCCTCCCACAACACATGGGAATTATGGGAGTACAATTCAAGATGAGTTGTGGGCAGGGACACAGAGCCAAACCATAGCACCAAGTTTAAGTGGAAGGTATAGTTTGAGTGATTAAACACGTAGACTGTCCCAAACTCTCAGGAGCACATCTCTGGCTCATGTAAAGCTGGCCTACTGCTTTGTGTAATTCTAAAGCTTCTTTTGGTTCCCACTATAAACCCAACGCCCAGAACTTAATGTATGATAACAGTACTGTTACCATTATTGTGACAATTATACAGCAACGTTACACCTTACAGATCGCTAAGTATTATCTATTTCAGGGAAGCCACAGGTTTCACTGGAGCTTAAGGGAACCATCAGAAACAAGGAATTCTTAAACAGGATTCGGTGTTTGCCTGGTGCAAGATGACTATTTTTGCCGGTCCTTCCTTTTTCTAGGCCTCTGTTTCATTGAGAAAAGTTGTAAAATGCTGTGTGTAGGAGAAGCAAAATGCATGGCTCAGCTTACAATGATTGGTCTGGTGCACCATCACTAGAAGGTTGGGATGCATCATCCATGGGAGAGAACATTCAGCAGACTCTAAACAAGAATGTGTGGAAGACTCCAGTTGACATGGAAAGATAGTCGTCATATATAGCTGAGTGAAAAAATACTTACAAAAGGGTATTGTAGTGAGACGCCATTTTTGAAGAAATCGTGTGTGTGTGTACATGCACGTGTGTACTTTTAAGTCACGAAGAAAAGATACGAAAATGACATAAATAATTAACTTGGCAGGTGGGATTCCAGGTAACTCTCGTTATCCTTTTGCTTATTTGCATTTGATAAAAGAAGAACTTCAGCCGAATTAAATTTGAAGGAGTGTAATTGAGCAATGAGCGATTCGCTCTTCAAGCAGCCCTCCCAGCCAGGGTAGGCTCAGAGACTCCAGCACAGCCACGTGGTGGAGGAAGATTTATGGACGTAAAAATGAAAGTGACCTACGGAAAATGGAAGGGAGGCACAGAAGCAGCTGGATTGCTTACGGCTTCGTGTTTGCCTTATTTGAATGGAGTTCAGTTAGCTACATTTGATTGGCCAAAACTCGGTGATTGGCACAAGTGGAGGCTACTCTCTGTACACCTATACTTGTTACAGTTCACGATGTACAGAAAAACCTTTCGACCAAACTTAAAATAGGTGAGGAGGCAGCTTCAGGTGAAACTTGATTTAACACATTTTTTTAAATGAACATGTATTTATCATCTTAAAAAATGTCATGGCATGGAAGAAAATCTCTGCCTGTAACACCTTAGAAACCAACTGAAACCCAGGACCGCCACAGAGCACAGCCACAGGGGCCCTGAACATCTTGCATTCTCTGCTCCTGGTGCAAAGGGACCCTCAAATCCACTCTTGGGTTCTTCACGGCAGCCCAGGACTCTCCTAGTGCTTACTGGAAATAAGGCACTGCTAAAGGCAAGGGGAAAAAAAGACTGGCCCCAGAGTCGCAGCAGAGAAGACAGGGGACCTGCGGCGAGCCTCTCTGGACACAGCAAGTCTGTGTAAGCCAGCCCTGTGTGCCACGACTTTTCTCTACGGCTTTATGTTTTCGCTTCCATGCCCTCTCCCTCACCTCTAAGGGCAGGGCCAGTGGTTATAGTGCTGGTACGGATTCTGGAATTCTGATCTTACAACTTCAGCCAGGCACTGATCACAGCCTTCCTTGTGTTTCACTTCCTATTTGCAAAATGATGATGCTGTTTCCTAGTCTAGGAAACAAAAAGGCCCTTCAAGGTGCCCTTGGACTCTCTGCCTGCACCCCTATCCCTTCCAGCTGGGCTCCAGATGAGACAGATTAGCCAACACCTTCTCTGTCCACAATCATCGCCAGTGATCCTTTGGTTAAAGGCATCCCCAGATCATATAAGGTCTTCTCAGTTCCCAGCAAAGCGCCTGAGTCACCTCGTTCTGGAGACGTACAATCCAAGCTCTCTGCCTGACCCTCATTTGTGGGAAAGCACTGTTTTGGGAGGTCTTTTTTCCCCGGTAGTTCTCTCCTGAAGGTAGCAATCTTCTCTCCTTTTCAGCTGTCCTTCCAGCTTTAGATTCCATTGTGTTCTTTATTGAATTTGTAAACTTCCTCTTTTAAGAAATGTTTCAGATTAAGGAAGGTTCTTAAAGCCATGATACTCCTGAGGACGAATGGATTTTATCTTTTTCTGACCTCCCTTTGAAGGGATGGAAGGCTGGGGATACTTGACAGCTAATGGCCTAAATGTTGAGGGATTGGGCCATATTATTTTTCTTTCAGGTACAACTTCTCTGATTAGAATATCTTCTCTGTCTCTCAACTTTGATATTCTTGCACCAGAGCTGAACAAGTATAGCCAACTCCAAAGGCCTGTGGTGGTGGGGATCAGGAAGTATGGAGGAATTCCCTGCCTCCCGCAGGCTATGAGGGCGATCACTGCCCTCCACCAAAACACATGCTGCTTCAGGTTCTCAGAAGCCACGCCCATGGGCTGATGGAGATGGTCCTGAGCTGTGAAGACCAACAGAAGGGCCAGAAGGGAGGAGAAACACAGGATGTGGCCAGAGACGTAGTCAGATGCGAATACCCAGGGCAGCAGCACCTTTAAAAGGCTCCACTCTCGCAGGGGCAGAGGCAGAACCTAGCTGGGGCCTGACTAGGAGCTCATCAGCAAGGGAAATGAGTCACATGAAAGGCTCCACCCCTCAGCAGCAATATTCAAGACAGCGTGTGATATGGTTTGGATGTTTTGTGCTCTCCAAATCTCATGCTGAACTGTGCCTTCCAGGGTTGAAGATGGGGCACAGTGGGAGGTGTTTGGGTCATGGGGATGGATCCCTCACGAATGGCGTGATGCTGCCCTCGCTCACTCTGTGAGTTCACAGGAGATCTGATTGTTTAAAAGAGCTTGGCCCCTCTTCTCTCTCTCTTGCTCCCTCTCTTGCCATGTGACGCACTGGCTCCCCTTACCGTTCCATCATGATTGGAAGCTTCCTGAGGCCTCACCAGAAGCAGATGCCAGTCCTATGCTTCCTATACAGCCTGCAGAACCTGAGCCAAATAAACCTCTTTTCTTTAAGAATTACCCAGCCTCAGGTATTCCTTTATGGCAAAAAAAAAAAAAAAAAAAAAAAAGACTAACACAGTTCGGTTAGTGGACTAACACATTTATCCTGCCATGAGGATAAACTTATAAATCAACAAAACTAAATAGAGTCCAGAAACATTCCTGTATGTGTATGCTTAATTGATTGTGGACAAGGTTGCTAGCTGACAGGGAAAGAATTGTCTTTCAACAAATGGTGCTGAGACAAGTGGACAGACGCACACAAAAGAACCAACACCATACACAAAAGATTAACTCAAAATGGATCAAAGACTGAAATGTAAGATCTAAAACCATAAAACTCTTAGAGGAAAACATAGGAGTAAATCTTCACGATCTTAGATTTGGCAATGAAGATATCATCTGCATCTGAAATATGACAGCAAAAGCATAAGCCACAAAGGAAAACAATAGATAAATTAGACATTTCTTGCACTTCAAAAGATACCATCAAAAAAGTGAAAAGCCAACCCACAGAAAGGGAAAAATATTTGCAAATCATATGTCTCATAAGGGACTTATATCGAGAATATTAAAACAATTTTTACAACTCAATGATAAAAAGCCAAGTAACCCAATTGAAAAATGAGTACAGGGTCTAAATAGATATTTCTCCAAGGAAGATCCATAAAAATGGTACATGAAAAGATGCACAACATCATTGGTCATCAGAGAAGTGCAAATCAAAACCACCTCACAACCACTAGGATGACTGCGATCAAAGTCAGACAATAACAAGTGTTGGCAAGGAGGTGGAATCATTGGAACTCTCATACACTTTGCTGATGGGAATACAAATGGTGAAGCCGCTTTGGAAAACAGTCTGGCAGCTCCTGAAGGATTAAACAGAGTTGCCATGTGACCAGCAATTCTACCATTACATCTACACCCAAGAGCAATGAAAACAGGTGTTCAGTCAAAACCAGCACAAATGTTCAGAGAGGCAGTATCCATAACAGCCAAAAAGCGTGCACGATTAAATGTCCATCAGTGGATGAATGGATGCACAAATATGGTATATCCATACAATGGAATGCTATTCAACAGTGAAAAGGAATTGCAGAAGGCTTGAGAGACTTGGGGGCTTATCAAGGGAAAAGAGGTGACCACGAAGGGTAAGTACACACACAAGCTTTACTGGGCTTGGGACACGATTGCATGAGTAGGGAACTCCCTAGCAGCATGACACCCTCAGGCAGCATATGGCAGGGGTGTGGGGGGATACACCTTCCAGAAGGGGAGGAGGCAAGGGAAATGGGAAGAGGGACAAAAAGGAGGCTTCTTTGCCTAGGAGCTGTCGCTTAGCAGCATGGCAGGGAGTCTCTGGGTCTGAGAGCCTAGGACGGTAGTAGCACGTTGGGGCTGTTCTTACAGCCTGGAGGCTCAGTTTTGTCGGTGTCTGGCAGGGAGTGAGTCAGGTCCCCTAAGGAATGCAAAGCAGGCAGGCCCTAAATGGCTAAAGGTCTGCTTGTGTCTGAAATTCTCAAAACAACTGATGTGTACATTTCTGAGTTTGATGCCATGGGGGTTTTGAGCTAAGAGGTCTCAGCCTTCAGTGAAGAAATGAACAACCCACAGGTCGCTACTCAGAACCATCTTCGGCTCATTTATATAAGAAGAATGAATTGCTGATGTGTGCTCCAATGGATGACCCCAACCAAATTATACTAAGTCAAAGAAGCCAGGCACGAAAGACCGCACACAATATGATTGCACATGAAATGTATAGATGAGGCAATTCTATGGGGCAGACAGGAAATTCATGGCTGGCAGGGCTGGGCGCTGAGTGGGGATGGTGGGCGTGATAGCTGAAGGTACAGTGTTTCTTCGTAGGATGATGAGGGTTCTGAAGTTGATTGTGGTGATGAGTGCACAACTGTGTGAAAATACTAAAAACCATTGATTGTGCACTTTAAATGTGTGAATTGTATGGTATTTAATCAAAGCTATTCAAAAAAAAAATAGATTAAAACTGAACAAAAGTCTCCACCCACAGGCTGCTGAGGTTTCAGTATTAAATGAGCAGAGTGGCCCTTCTTGAATGAGAACACAAAAGCTGCTAAATGGCCCTCCTTTGGGTGAAGACACACTCCTGCTACCCAGCCTCAGTCCCCAGGTCTGGATTTTCGGATGACGTGAGCCTTGTACCCAGGCTGATAAGTAATATTATACCACATATATTCTTTTTCTAATTACTCAAATGTACAGAAATTACGGAACATTTGCAGGAATGGTATTAATATAAAGAACACCAATATAACCTTTGCCCAGATTCACTAACTGTTAGCATTTTACCACATTTGCGATATAACTCTATTATCTGTGTATCTACCTGTCTGTCTATCTATCTATCGTCTGTCTAAGAGAGAGAACATACGGTATATTTCTGACCTCTCAATGCTATTTCGCTGATGTATAAGTTTATCTTTGTGGTAGGAACACACTGTCTTGATGATGTTGCTTGAAGATGGTACCTTTAATGTCACTCATTCCCCCAACAAACTACCATGGTCAGTCCCCAGCCCAGGCCCTGCCCTTGCCCCTAAGGGTGTGGTGCCTTTTAGAGGTGCTCCTTCCCTGGGCATTAACATGTGGCTATGGGTCTGGGTTTCTCCTCCTTTCCAGCCTCTCTGCCGTCTTTCCGTTGGCCATTTCACAGCTCAGGAACATTTCCATGGTGGTGTCTTACAAATTCCCATCAGAAGGGATGGATCAGAACAGAAAACGCTCTGTTATGCGTTAAATTTTGTATCCTCCAGGTTCCTAAGTTGAAGTCTAACCCTGAGGAACTTGGAATGTGACCATCTTGGGAGACAGAGACTTTACAGAGGTCATCAAGTTAAGGTGAGGTCATTAGGATGGGCTCTCATCCAGTGTGACCAGTGTCCTCATAAAAAGGGGAAACACAGAGAAACGCTTACAAGGAAGGCAAGATGAAGGGAGAAGACAGACATCTGCAAGTCCAGGGCAGAGACCTTCCCTCACGACCTCACCAGGAACAGCCCTGGTTTGCTGGATGCTGTGCCTCTGGGCTCCAGACTGAAACAGTGAACCTCCGTTGTTTGTGGTGCTTTGTCACGGCCACCCGCGTAGGCTCCTTGCTCCCCCTCCTGGTCCCTCAACCAAAATGTGTCCTCTTTGCCTTGATGGATATTTCATTTGAAGAATGGCATTGGTTGGTTTAAAAGAAAAGTTTGGAAGTTCATTGTTCTCATCCACACTTCTCTCAGACGGGAGGGCTGATGACCACTGAAATGACCTCTCTGAAGTTACAGAGTCCTTTTTTATAACTCACCGTTTGCTTTCTTGGAGGATGAAGAAAAAAGGAAGAGAAAGAAGGAGACTGGACCCCAGTCCCTGTGAGGCTGCTGGTGGCTGCTGAAGGAAGACCACAGCTGCGTTGGCTTTGCAAATCGGCACAGCCAGACACAACTCACTCTGCTGCAGGCGAAGCCCTAGGCAGCGACAGCATGGCCACTGCCTCCCGGGTGCAGAAGCGATTACCTTCACTGTCTTCTCCTGCCCAACTCAGCACCTCCCCTCCGTTTGCTCCTGGGCGGTCCCTGCCTTCCAGGATGTGCTTGGGTGACTGGTCACTGGGTTCCTGGGGACTGTCAGCTCCTGGAGGTTCTGAAGCAGCTGTTGCAAGATTATAAATCTCTTTGGTCTGTTTCATGGTGTTCCCTGCTCCTCTCCTCTCTTTAAATCTTCCTTGCTCCCCTGTCTTGAATATTTGTGATGGAGAGAGGTAGAGGGACATCTGGCGCTTTTGGTTTTACAAAGCTCTGGATCCAATCGGTGTTGCCAAAGATTGGATCACGTCTTCTCTAGATGCTTTCGTAAGTTTCTTATGTTCATTATGTCATGTCCCCCTCCCTCAGCCAGAAAAGCTTGCATCAGCAAAAGTTGAAGCTGTTGCATGTGATTACTGGAAATGAGTTAACTGAAAACATGCCTGTTCAGGGAAACCATAGAGGCCATGCTTTTGCACGGACTCCATGCCAAGCCGTTGTTTCGGCGTGGGAGCCTAGGGCTGCCCTCGAGATGTCCTCGGTCCTGGGTGCAACAAGGTACACAGTCTCTAAAACCCTTTGCTCCGAGTCTTGCTTATTTCAGTGACATCTACTCAAAGCCATCACTGGACTTCACCCTTGGCCTTATTCTGTGGTCCTGAGAGAAGGAGCAGGGAACACTCTACCTCAGGAGCAAAGGTCGCAATGGAGCTGCCCTTGTCCACCTGGCTATGCTGTTATGACCAATGGTGCTGCTGTGTCCCACTCTGACTTTACCCATAAAAACAGGCAGTGGGCCAGATTTGGCCTGCAAGCCTCTTTTTTCTTTGCTCGTGTTTGTTTTTGAAACAAGGTCTGGCTTTGTCACCCAGGCTGGCGTGCAGTGGTACGACCACAGCTGGCTGCAGCCTCAATCTCCTGTGACCTGCAAACATCTTATTGATAAGTCACTTTGCCTCTCTGAGTCCTAATGTCTTCATCTATGAGTTCTCTAAATATCCCCTGTGACCTTTCAGTTTGCAGGTCACAAGCAGAATCATTGGAACAATTCAGTTGGAATCCCCACCTGCCCTGAGGTGGGGCATCAGCCCTCTCTGTGCCTCGTGGAATCCTGAGTGTGTGTGTGTGTGTCTGTGTGTGTCTGTGTCTGTGTGTGTCTCTGTGTGTGTCTGTGTGTGTGTAGTATACATGTCTCTGTGTGTGCACAGATATAAATACATAATCCCTCTGCTCTGTGTGGCCCCTCATCCGCCCACCCACCTGTCTGTTTACCCCCCAGTGTACACTGAAGCCAGGGCCCCGCTGCTGAAGCTCTATGCAGGCAGTTCAATGTCATGGCCCCGTTTCTCCACGCAGGTCCCACTCACAGTGACCTCCATGCCTCAGCCACCTGCCCTTGGTCCCTGACTCCCCTGACCCCCAGGAGAGCTGGTTCCGTCTCTCCCTGCCGTCACTGCCGGTCTCCCTGTGGCGGGGAACACGCCCGGTGCTGTAATTCACCCCGTGTCGTCTCACAGCCCCCGTGAGAGTGAGGCTCCCTGGCAAGGAGGGCTCAGTGTCTTCAGGGAGCTGTAAAGTAGACACCTGTGCCTGGATGTGCCACTCCCTCCTCACTCACATCGGTGTCCTGTCCGCCCAGCGTGCTGAAGGCCCCCCTCACCTAGGGAAGGTTCCTACTCAGGGAATTCTCTGCACCCCCATTTCCCAGAGGGTCCCAAGTCCTTCAGACATTTTTGAATCTCACTGTGGCTTAAGTTCTTTTGAGCGGGGTCCTAGGAAAATCAGGACAGATGGCTGGACTCCAGTTTGTGTGACCCTGAGAACTTAGTCACAGTTAGGGTGGCTTTGTCTGCCCAGAGCACACAGAGGCCCCCTGGGAACCAGCACCCAACTTCACATCCCACCAGCTCTGAGTCTCAAGTCGTCCAAGACGCTCCCTCTCTCGTAGAACGAGTTTTACTCTATTGCATCCAACTGCCTTGCAGGTCTGAACTCCTGTGGCACCTCAGCAATAGCTAGGGGAGAAAGAGCAGAGTATTAGGCCTTCCCTGGACCAACCGGCGTAACCAGGGAAAAAGGTATAAAGCCGGTGGCAATTCTGAACACCCTGGCTGTGTACAGGAACTCCAGGTTTGGAAGCCTGTCCTTTTGGCTACTAGCAAGAGTGCTAGTCGGCGTGGAAGAGTGAATGCAGAGCCGCGTGGTTCTGGGTTCACTATGCAAAAACCCAGATCTCACCCAGAATCCTCCTCCCAGCGAGGCAGGTTTGCTGCACAGCGCTCATGACATCCAGGGCTTTAGCCAGTTAGAGTCGCGTTGTGCAGCTGAAAGGCCCGTTCTCCCAGGCAGGGGTGACTACTGAGTGTATCACTTGTCTCCTGCTGTGACAGAAACCTCCTCAATGCTTGGAGACTTAAATTGATGACAGCTGATTATCTCGATTCTGAAGTTTGGTTTCTCCACTGATTCACCTGGGTGCACTCGCATGGCTGCATTCGGCTGGAGGGTCAGCTGGGCTGAAAGGTTCAAGTTCAACTTGGACCGTGCAGATCAAGCCTTGGAGTTCACATAACCCCACCTCTGATGCAATCTGTTGGTCAAACCAAGCCATGTCATGCCCAAATATAGGAGGAAGGGGAGCAGATTCCACCTCCTGATGGAAGTCATGGCAAAGTCGCCTCACAAGGCATGTTGGGCTAATTGATGCAGCCATCTTTGGAAGAGGTTAGAATAGCAACACAGGTGTGAAGTCCCCCAACCACTCCTGGCCTTGTGCAGGGAAGACGGGGCAGGAGAGGCCTGCATTCCTCTCTAGATACAGGCTTTCTTTGTAGAAAAAAAAGGGCGGCGGCGGGGTGGGCAAAAGGACTCTGACATCTTTGGTTGAAGGCTCAGAATGGAGTTTCTGCCTCTAACTGTTAGAACTGTCTAGGTTGCAAGTGACAGGAACCCCGTTCAAACTAGCTTCAGCCAAAAGGAGAAACGTTACCGTGATGGTGGATCCCAGTGGCAGGAAGGCGGCAGCCTTGGGCACTGCAGGAAGCAGAGGCCCCACGACTGTCTTTGCTTCTGCTTCCTGTTTCTCTGGAAGGCTCTGGCTTCCTTCTCCCTGGCAGTGCAGTGCATTCCTCCGTGTGGTGGCAAATACGGCTCCCAGCATCTCCGGATTTTACAACTATCGGCGAGAAATAGACTCTGTCTCCTGTGTAGTTTCAAGTTCAAGTACACTGGGGAAGGAATTCATTAACGGTGAGTTTGGGGCTGGTCTGCAGAGCAATGAACCATGCACAGGGGCAGGGCCAGGCAATACTATCAAGGTGGCCACGGAGCCACGGAGCCACGTTGGTGGGGTGTGACAGGGTATCCGGGGGGCAGGTGTGGGCTGCTGGCCGGCAAATCCATGGGCATGCACTCACTGCCCTCAGAGCGGACAGGCAGGAGTGGCTAGAGGGACAAAACCCAGCGTCAGGCTGCCTGCACTGGGGTCTCCATTTCACCCCGTGTTACCTGAGTGTGGTACTAAATCCTCTGTGCCTCCATTTCCTCATCTCTGAAATGGACATAGGAGTTCTTCTACAGTTTGGAGGATATCAGTGAGTTCATGTATGTGCTACGGTCTTAATATTTATCCCCTCCAAAACTCCTTTTGGAATTGAATCCCCAGTGTGGGTGCATTGAAGGGTAGAGTCTTTAAGAGGTGACTGGATCATAAGCACTCTGCCCTCATGAATGGGTTGATTCATTCATGGATGGATGGATTACTGGGTTAATGCATTGATGAGTTATTAGGGAGTGGAGTGGGTGGCTTTATAAGAAGAGGAAGAGAGACCTGAGCTGGTGCTCTCAGCCCCCTCATCATGGGATGCCCTGTGCCACCCTGAGACCCGGCAGAGCCCCCACCGGCAGAAGGGCCCTCACCAGATGCACTCCCCCGCCAGATTTCCCAGCCTCCAGAAATGTAAGACGTAAATTCCCTTTCTTTATGAATTACCCAGTTTCAGGTGTTCTACTATAAGCAATAGAAAACAGACTTAAGACAATATGCAATCAAATCGTCTGAAACAGCTTCAGAGGCCGTAGTGAGTGCTCACAATGTGTTAATTATTAATAATAAGAGAAACAGAGTTGATTCTATTGATTACATTGATATAATATGATGCAATATATAGATGTCCAAAAGAGTCTTTTTTTGTCGTTTGTTTCCTGGAACTGAAATGATTGACTTGGGGGAAAGTGTGTATGAAGGGTCTTTTGTCTACCTCAGAACTGTCCCCCGGGGGCTCACTGGGGAGGTGTTTTTCTCTTCTATCCACCGATGCGCGGAGAGCCTGCCCCACGCCAGCCACTGCTCTGCGGACGCCACGGGGAATCAGGGCCGATTTCCTGCCATTGAGTGGCGGGACATACTCCGGGTTTCACATGTAAATGTGCTTTTCTAAGAAAGTAAAGTGTATCAGGCCTAAGGTTGTGTCAAACATAGCAGTTTTCAAAAACGTCACAGCAGATGGCCTGAACTAGATTTGGGGCTGCACACACAGCAAACCTTCACTTCTGGTCTAGCCAAATAGTTACTTTCTTCAATTTTCCGAAATTCCTTCAACTTTTGCCACCATCCGTCCACCAATATTAATCTCCTGTATTCTGCTGTTGGTCAAAGGAAGGGAAAGAAGATTTCCCGAGTGATCCTCTGGGCAAATACCATAGACCAAAATCTGCACTGAGGTTCGAGTTTTGCAGGAAATTTGGCCCGTGGGCTCCCCCCTCCCCCCACTAATTCGTACATACTTTGTAGCCATTTCTCCTTTCCATTTCCAAAATGAACTTTTCTGGAATCATCTTTGTGAAGAACAGACTTTATCTCTGGAGAAGGCGCTCGGGGAACACAGCTGCCATATTTTGCTGTCCTCACCGGGTCACTGAGGGCCATGTCCCAGGCTCTCAAAGCAAGCAGGACCTACAGACCCTTCTGAGCCCTTTGGGGATAGCTGAGGGGGGCTGGGTGTCCATCCCTGTAGGAAAATATTTGAACACAGCTGGTACCCTCCTTCCTGCCACCCATGTGGTTGTGTTTTTAAATATGGCTTGAACTTGAAGCAGTTTCCATTTATAAAAATTCCTTTGCAAAATGTTCTTTCCAATAACAATATTCCCATGTGTGCTTTTGCTTCTGATATTTTTCTTATAAATTAATCTGCTGAAACAGAGTCCTCTTGGCCTTTGGCTTTCGGTGTCCGCAAATGCTCCTGCCCCCACCCTGCGGTTTTGGGACCTCCTGCTTTGGCACTGGGACTCAGAAAGGTTAGATTGCCTTCTTTTCATTCCTGAGAGCTTATCTTAGGCGGTTTCCACAGTCTGTGCTGTGCTCAGGGCCAGATGTGCAGCCACGGCCTCCACACAGCCTCTCAGGCTGCTGGCCCTGAGCAAGCCCAGGCAGGCACCTCCAGGACCACCGCACATGCCCATCCTGCTCCTCCCCACCGCCTTCCACCTCTGGGAAAAGAGAAGACAGGTTGCCCTCCTACTTTCTGCCCTCAAATACCAATGACCCCTGCTGCCGCGGTTCCCAGTTTGGGCTCAACATAGGAATCACATTTCAAAATCCCTGGGCCAGGTCCTGCCCACAACCATCAGAGGGGATTCCATGAAGGAAGGACCCCAACATGGGGGTGGTTAGAAGCTCTCCGTGACTCCAATGTGCCGCTGAAGTTGAGAACTTGTCCTGGAGGACACCCCACAGCACCCCAGCCAGCATGCAGGGGTGCTTGCCAGTAAATGACCAGCCCGGGAGGGATTTGACTGAGGGGCTGGGTTTCTCCTCCTGGCAGGGGGCTTCTCTCTGCCCCATGAGGATTTAGTCAAGTCCACTGGCCTTGTAAGTGGAACTGTATAATATTACTCACTTCCAAATGGTGGCAGGCTTAGAGAGATGACCCAGTGATTATTACAAAATGCCTGCAGTCACTGCTGTGACATCTAGACCCACAAACCAATCTATGTTTGATTTTCTTTGTCAATATTGCATTTTTCTAGTATGAAGAAAAAATGAGGGACAAACAGAAATTTAAATATATATACATAGATATGCATATGTGTGCACAATATGTATGTATACATGCATCTATGAGAGTAAATATATAAATTTTAATATATACACACAATATGCAAATACTTATATACATGTATATGTATGTACACACACACATCTAGAAATGGTTCCAGAAGGACATTGGCTTGGGTTAGAATTTTGGAAAGGAAGGCTGATACTTCAATACTCCTTTCCAGAAGCACCAAGGGTCCTTAGTGGGAATGCTGGGGCTTTTATAGAAAAAAAAAAACCACAGTGAGATGGGCTGAAGCAAAGAAAATCATCTGCAGCCAGGCACAGTGGCTCACACCTGGAATCCCACCACTTTAGGAGGCCAAGGTGGGAGGATTGCTTGCGCATAGGAGTTCAAGACCAGCCTGGTCAACATGGCAAAATACCATCTCTACAAAAAATACCAAAATTAGCAGGGTGTGGTGGGACATGCCTGTAGTCCCAGCTATAATCGGGGGGCTGCGGTGGGAGGATCCCTTGAGTCCACGAGGTCGAGGCTGCAGTGAGTCGAGGTTGTGCCATTGCACTCCAGCCTGGGTGACACAATGAGACCCTGTTTCAAACAAGCAAAACACAAAGGATCTTTCAACTTGACAGAGGGTATAATGTTAAGGGTGGAAATTCATTTTGAAACGTGAGGAGTATGGCAGGCCCCTCGGAAGGACTCCTGGTCTAGGGCCCCGAGACCCGGCACGCCCCTCCAGGGCAGGGCCTTCGTGTTCCTCTGGCTCGCTTGTCCAGCAGGCACCCAGCAGCATCTGACCAGTGCTCCGGCAATATTCACTGGAAACAAACAAATGAACCCAATAGTTTCAAATTTCCATAACAACATTTATCCACTAGGTTGAAAGTTTAGAGGTAAATTTCAAAATATTGTTAGTGTCGAGCCCCTCCCCCATCCCACTCACATGCACACCTTCCCACAGTCCCTTCAACCCGTCTAACTGGCATTTTCCCCCCTGATTCTTTCTAAAGAGCCATCCTGACAAAATCACTGGAATACCTTGATCTATCATGGCAAAAACAATTTGAAAAGACAGCAAGCATAAAGAACCTTTTTCTGGGTTCTAATATTAAGGGGTGTGACCGTAGTATTTTTGAGGTCTGAGCCTCTCCATAAAACAGTTGTCCAACTGGCTACTTCCTACCTATAAATGAGCATTCCAGAGAGACCGTGAGCAGTACACACATGCATTTATGGAGGAAAGATATTTTAAATATGTTTCAACCAATAATAATGTAAAAATACCCAGGAGACTTGTGATGTGGAGCCAGAAGGAGTCTAGGAGGTGAGGTTATGTCTGCCCCAGTCCCCTTTGAAGCCCTTAGAAATGTGACAAATATAGAAAAAACCAATAATCCAGAAAAGCGGGAAAGGGGTAGGGAGGTCTTTACCCTCTGTGACTTGGGCAAGCTCTGTCTTTTGAAGGAAAAGCAAAGTGTGAGTCTAAGTAAGAAACATTTTAGCACTTTAAGGCAGAGGAGGTTCGGAGTCCTGGAAAATGCCTAAATTATTTGGAATTGTAACATTTCACAGCACCACAGAAACACCCAAGATTTTGCATGCTAGATTAATTAAACCAATTATAGTTCGTTACATTGTAATAAAGAGTCTTTACTTGAGAAAACTCAAGTCATTTGTCACTGAGTGCTGTGTAGGTCTGACGGAAGCCCGTCAGCTTCCCCTGTCTGAATTGGGACTGAAAGGCTCTCAGTCAGAATTGAGGAGACCTGATTTCTGGGCAGAAATGTACGGATTTTTAAATGCCCTGTCCACATCTACAGACTTGCTTAGGCCATCCACAGCTTGCGAATAAGACATGCTCAGCCGTTTCTAAGTGGGTTGGAAAGCATGCTTGGAGCTGTGTGCCTGAGTCCTGACCTACGCGCCGTGTCCTGGGCTTTGGCATCACGGAATTCACCGTTGTGCCAGCTGGCTCTGCCATGCCTTCATGCACTTGCCCATGCGGTGACCTCTCCCTGGAACCGCCTTCCTCCACTCCACTAAGCAAACACGCAGTCTTCTTTCAAACCCATGTGTCACCTTTGCTCTGAAGCCTTCCCTGATCCCACGAATAGAGGTCATCGTCCTGCTCACAGAGCATGTAAGCACACTTCGGTGTTGTCATGTATCTTTGCACGTGTCTTTGCCATCAGCAGGTCGCGGAGCCCTTCAGGGCACGGATTATGCTTCATTCATCTCTGCATGTCTGGGGCCTGGACCAGCACCTCTTGGGTTGTTGCTCTAGGAGTAATCAAGAAGGAACGTTCCAGCAAAATGAAGCTCCAGTAAATGAAGAGAAAAGACATGGCAGCAGTGCTTACAACCTGTGGGCAGTAACAGCAGTTCAGGAATAGCAGCTGTGCTGGGGACCCTGATACGAGCCATAGAGGAGGAGGCCTTTGGGAGGAAGAAAGAAGAGAAAATACCTGATGTGACAGAGATGGCAGAGACAGGAGGGCAGGGAGGCTGAAGCTGTGGGAAAACAAAGCCTATTCCCAGCCGTAGAAAAAAACGAAAAAACTATAAGAACAATGATTCATTTCTTGGACCTGGAGTAAACAATACTCACATAGCCATAAAAATATAAATGCTGATTCTTACTGACAGTAGTGAGATGCATGTATCAGGACAGAGGCGGTAAGGACACGGGAACTAAGTTAGGGCCGATACAATCTCCACCGAAGCTGTGGGTGGGACTTATGAATGTGCTCCTTAGAGGGACGAAAAACACTGGGGACGTCCGCCTTTTCCTTTCTCCTGCCTCTTTCTTGCCAGATGTGAGGACTTCAGGGTTGCTGGGGCAGACCCATCATCATCTGGATCCAAGCTCCTTCCATCTTTCTGCTCCTTACATCTGGATTCTCTTATGTGAGAGAGAAACACGTCTTCATCTTGTTTAAACAACTTTTGCTGGCTCTCTGTGCTGCCAGCTGAACATAATTTCTATCTGATAGAAGACGTGGAGCTTGTTATTTAGAGACATGGAGCTAACCATCCAAAGAAACACAGGCCTCCCAGCTGCGCTAGACAGCTTGGGACACGTACAGGTTGGGGGGTCTGTGGGAGGAGGGGGCACGCTGCTGATGCCCCCGTGCCGAGGGGTGACCCGTGAGCAGATTGACACAGCCGGGCTGAGGCAAGGAGTACCCCCTCCCAGCAGCAGCTTTGCCTCGTTCCTAATAGGATGCATGTGTCTGGCTGTCGATTTCAACAGCAGTTTGGATTATGGAATTATTGTTTAGGCAAACGAGGCTGGACACCGCTGACTGAGGGGCACAGCTGACAGTGTTCTACCTCCTGGCTCCCCTGTCCTCTCCTGCTCGTGTTCTCTGATGAGCGCGCTCAGCCTTCCGCAGTTCCCACTATGTCCAGCAGGGACACCGTGAATGCTTGTTCCAGTAAGGCACTGAACTAGTCATTCAGGTCATCATTTTTTTACTTAAGAGAGGGATTCCTTTTTCTAAATCACAGAAAGCCCTGTATGGACTAAGAGCCCCCTCTTTCCCATTGCCCTTAAATGAAATCCAATGTGGTCTGCCCCCACAAACCTCACTGAGCCCATGGTGACCTCCCCTAGCGCACCCCACCTCAGGCACAGGGCACTTCTCTCCCTTTCTCACTGTATCAGGCTTCTTTCAGCCTTGAGACCCTTACGTTTGTCCTTCTCTCTGCCTGGGACGTGGTCCTCTACGTTTCCATTAATCGGGTTTCTGCTCAATATCATGTCCCCACCAAACCCTCCCAGGCGGCTCCACCCAGTGTTGCCTCTTCTGGACGCCATCCTGTTACACATTTTATTTTCCTCGTGGCACTTATCACCACCCGACGTCCGCTGGCTGGTTTACTTGTTTGGCACTTGCCTTCCTCGTTAGTGCGTAGGCTCCATGAGGACAGGCTGTGTCTGGGACAGGTTGGACTCCCCAGGAAGCAGACTCTCGGAGACAAGGATGGAGGTTTACCAGGGTGCACTCTCAGGAACCCCATCTTGGGAAGGGAAGAGAAGGGAAAGAATAGACTGGGCAGAAGGAAATGCACACCACAGCCAGCTCACCAGACAGCCAGCTCACCAGACAGCCAGCTCACTAGACAGCCAGCTCACCAGACAGCCAGGTCACCAGACAGCTCGGTCACCAGACAG
>NW_016107511.1:2253343-2315617 GCF_001604975.1 Cebus imitator | reverse complement strand
CAGACAGCCAGCTCACCAGACAGCTCACCAGACAGCCAGCTCACCAGACAGCCAGCTCACCAGACAGCTAAACAGACTGCCAGCTCACCAGACAGCCAGCTTACCACAAACCTCCATCAGCCCTACAGGGAGTTCTGAAGGTGGGCTCTCACTGTGGCCTTGTCCCAGGTCAGCACACACAGCGCTGGGCCTTGTGTTCCCCATTGGTTCGTCACTGGTGCTGTGCTGCTCTCTAAATGTGCTGTGATCTTGAGGGAAGCAGCTCCCTGTAGCTCAGGCAGTCCCCAAAAGGGCTGACAGCTGAGGACCACCTGCCAGTGACATCCTCAGCAGTGTCTTTCCTTCAGGGGGACCTGGGGGCACATCAGAGCATCCAGCATGTCCATCTTGCACATCACTACACCTCAAGTGTCCACAACATCCTCGGTCCATAGGAGGTGCCCAATAAGCTTTTGACAGATGACTAAGGAGCATACAGGTCTTGGTGGCTTGAGAGTCAGTCGTCTCCTTCAAGCAACCATTGCAAATGACCGCTCCACACCACTGTGTTTCAATCTTACATTTTGATCCCCGAAGGATACCTTACTTCCTTAATCTTGGTACAGATTATCAGACAGGGGAAAGATCACTGTCCCAAGTGCCTTACCACCAAAACAGAGCTTGAAAGAGGTACTCATCCGATCAGCCCCCAGCCTACTTCCCAGGCACACTCTCTGCCCACGCTGTGGGCTGCTGGCCACTGTTACCCTGCCGCACCCTGGCTGTGAGCCTGCTCCCACAGAACGCAAAGCAACGGTGTCTCTCTTCGGGGGTCCCCACAGCAAGTCTTCACTAAACTGTAGCAGCCTCTCCTTCTGACCTCCTGAAGAATATTCTATTGTCACACAGCCCTTCATTCAGCAGAGAGGACTCGGCCCAGAACACAGCACAGGCCTCCTTCACTGATTGCAGCTTCTTCAGGCATAGATTTTGACATTTATGCAGATGAAGATTAATTTTATATTGACAACTCTAGGGTGTGAAGCTTGAGAATTTTAAATATGTCTCTTTGAAACAGTCAAGGGAAAGGAGAGGGCCAGAAACTGTCCCAGGGTCGTGGAGGCTTTGGAATAGCCATGAGCATCCCTCTTCGGGTGAGCTCTCTGCAATCACCAGGTCTCCACGGCAGCTCCTCCGGGGCTGTGCACTCTCCATTTCTCCTTGCACCAGCCTTGGCGCCGCTCACGAAGTTTCTGGTCCCATATCTTCTGGCACGTGATAGGCTTGACCTCTTCCACCCCTTTGAAATCATCACAACCATGTGATTTGTTCATGCAATGAAATGTGAGTGGGAAAGGCGGTGCACCATTTCCCGAAGGAAGCTTTGAGAACCAGTGCGTACTTTGAAAACCAGAACTGCCCCTTCTTGTCCGGCATTTCCAACGGTGATGACATATCTCAAGATGGCATGCCCATCAGCTGGGCCTCTGAGCGACTGGGAGGCTGACGTGCAAGGGAGCAAGAAGAGAACCTTGGCCATTTAACCGCAGAGGTGCAGGGTTTATTTGTTACTAAGGCGTGACCCAGACTGTCCTGACCAAGCCATCCCCTCCCTCCTCTCTCCTTCCCTCTGTCTCCGGCTGTTTTCTCCCTCCCTCGTCTCTCACTTTTCACTCTAATCACCTTGGTAGATCCAGATTGACCCCTGGACTCTGCTTTCAAAGTGCCTCACACATGTTTTGTGGCCTCTTCCAGTTACCCACCTACCTCTCCCCGGCCACCCCTGGGATGGTCTCTGCTACTCTGAGAGATCTCAAGTTTCTGCAGCCCGTCCGCATCCGCCAAGTGTTCACATCTCGGCTCCTCTGGCCCTGGCTTCCCAAGCCCCTCTCTCGGTGCTGACCTCTCACACCAATCCTGCTTCTGGGCACAGACCAAAGAGAGAACACAGCTCACTAGAGCAACTTCCCGGCCATTCCCACTCTGATCTCACGCTTTCCCTCCCTTCCCCTCATTAATCACAGAGGAGTATACTGTTCTAAAGGCAGAGAAAAAGACACCTGTCTTGCTTTAAGATTCATGCTTGTGGCCAGGCGCAGTGGCTCATGCCTGTAATCCTAGTACTTTGGGAGGCCAAGGCAGGTGGATTGCCTGAGCTGAGGAGTTCGAGACCAGCCTGGGGAACATGGTGAAACCCCGTCTCCACTAAAAATACAAAACATTAGCCAGGTGTGGCGGCATGCACCTGTAATCTCAGCTACTCGGGAAGCTGAAACAAGAGAATAGCTTGAACCTGGGAAGTAGAGTTTGCAGTGAACTGAGATCACGCCATTGCACTCTAGTCTGGGTGACACAGTGAGACTCTCTTAAAAAAAAAAAAAAGCAAGCAATGGGCATGTTCACATAAAAACTTGTACACAAATGTTCATAGCAGCTTGATTTGCAATAGCCAGCAAGTGGAAACGGTGCGGGTGTCTGTCAGCACATGATGGTCAAACAAACTGTGGTCCTTCCATCCCATGGCAGATTCCTCAGTGATAAAAGGNGCAAGCAATGGGGAAAGGATTCCCTATTTAATAAATGGTGTTGGGAAAACTGGCCAGTCATATGCAGAAAACTGAAACTGGATCCCTTCCTGATACCTTACACTAAAATTAACTCCAGATTGATTAAAGATTTAAACATAAGACCTAACACCATAAAAACCCTAGAAGAAAACCTAGGCAAAACCATTCAGGACATAGGCATGGGCAAGGACTTCATGACTAAAACAACAAAAGCATTGGCAACAAAAGCCAAAGTAGACAAGTGAGACCTAATCAAATTCCACAGCTTCTGCACAGCAAAAGGAACTCTCATTAGAGTGAACTGGCAGCTAACAGAATGGGAAAAAGTTTTTCCAATCTACCCATCTGACAAAGGGCTAATAACCAGAATCTACAAAGAACTTAAACAAATTTACAAGAAAAAAACAACCCCAACAAAAAGTGGGCAAAGGATATGAACAGACACTTCTCAAAAGAAAACATTTATGCAGCCAACAAACATATGAAAAAATGCTCATCATCACTGGTCATTAGAGAAATGCAAATCAAAACCACATTGAGATACCATCTCACGCCAGTTAGAATGGCGATCATTAAAAAATTAGGAGACAACAGATGCTGGAGAGGATGTGAAGAAATAGGAACACTTTTACACTGTTGGTGGGAGTGTAAATTAGTTCAACCATTGTGGAAGACAGTGTGGAGATTCCTCAAGGACCTACAAATAGAAATACCATTTGACCCAGCAATCCCATTACTTGGTAATATACCCAAAGGATTATAAATCATTCTATTATAAAAACACATGCACATGTGTTTATTGTGGCACTGCTCACATAGCAAAGACTTGGAACCAACCCAAATGCCCATGAGAAACTGGATAAAGAAAATGTGGCACATATACACCATGGAATACCATGCAGCCATCAAAAAGGATGAGTTCGTGTCCTTTGCAGGGACATTGATGAAGCTGGAAACCATCATTCTCAGCAAACTGACACAAGAACAGAGAATCAAGCACCACATGTTCTCACTCATAAGTGGGTGTTACACAGTGAGAACACATAGACACAGGGAGGGGAACATCATACACTGGGGCTTGTCGGGGGCTGGGGGCTAGGGGAGGGATAGCAGAGGGCTGGGGGCTAGGGGAGGGAGAGCATTAGGAGAAATACCTAATGTAGATGACAGGGTGATGGGTGCAGCAAACTGCCACCATGGCACATGAATACCTATGTAACAAACCTGCACATTCTGCACATGTACACCAGAACTTAAGGTACAATAAAAAAAAATCATGCTTGTGACTAGGTAATTTCTTTTTCCAGTTTCCTGTCCCTATTCTCAACTTCAATGCATGGCTCCAACTTTCTTTAAAATAGGACTCCAAGCTCACCTTGTTCAGGAGCCATTTTAGGACCAATTGCGTGTGAGTCCGGTCACTCCACCGCAGAGGCCTGGAGCCCAGCTGTCCCCTGGACTGTGTTACTGCGGTCTTGGTGGTGAGCCCCTTTGCCAATGCATTCTTTGGATCTCTATGCTGTCTTTTCAGACTAGATTTTGCATGTAGGATTAGCAGAAAGAGCTCAGGGTTGATACACAGGGGATAAATTAAGCTTTTGCTGAGAAATATTTAAACAGCTTACTTTAAAACAATAAAGAAGCCATTTCATTGGCACCTTGTCAGAGGTCACATCTCCTATGTCTTCAGGAGGCTGCCACACTGGCGGATCTGTACATCCTCGGCATCCAAATGAGGACTTTAAACTAGGTCAGGAGATGTATTTTCTAAGGCAAAACTTTCCATTATTTTCAGCAAGTTGCTTTCACAGAAACCGGTTTGACACAACGGTTTCATTTTGCAAGCTGGTTGCTGTTTGATGGTGTTCACCCATTCGTTATTAAAAAGCACACAGTAAGCACGAGAACGTGGCACTCTGTCTAATGCGAGGTGCACGAGGGGAAATAGAAGCTGTGACGCCTGCTTTTGTGGAACTTGATGTTTAATTATTTAAACAAGAGGAGGGAAAAGGAAAGGCAGCTTCCAGGGGCAGCCACTCTGAGACCAGCCAGGGCTGGACTTTGAATTTCACCGCGTCCACGCTGGCTTCTGAGCTCTTCAAGCTGTCAGGGCAGGGGGCCAGGTGCAGAGCCAGTGGCAGGTGCCTGGTTACTAAGCTATGTACGGAGTGGAAGTCATGAGGGAAAGCCGCACGTTTCCTTACCGTTGCCTTTTCCACTGCATTTTACTCTCACTAACACCGTTCGTAGCTTTCATGCGTTGAAGATGCTAGACACAAATTGGGGTGGCTGCCTGGTCTACAGGGGTTTCCTCAATGCCTCTGTCTCTGTTTGAAAGGTGGGTGTGTGCCCCCTCCAAGGGCAGTCATGATACGTCCCGTCTCTGGCCACCATGAGGAGCAGAGCTGAGCGCACATTGCAGATGGGGCTCTTGCAAAGACCTCGGGGCCTGCTGAATGAAGAGAAGTCCATTCCTCTCTACCTGTGAAGCTGTTGAGACACGGGTCCGGAGCGGCTGTGGCCATGGTGGCAGGTTTGCAGATGGCGAGGATGAAGCCAACACACCCAGGGGACTGGCAGGCCCTCCCAGCTCTCACACCCCGCCCCGACCACCCCTCTTGGCTTGTCTACACTCGTGGTAAAGCAATCCCTGCTTTTTTTCTTTTCCTTTTTTTTTTTTTTAAGTTCAAACTGGGCTTCTATTATTTTCAACCTAACAATATTAATTAATTATAATAAATGCTATACATCCTACACATAGTCTCATTTAATCCTCACCAAAAAAACCTCTTAGGTTGGTATTATTAAGTCCATTTTATAGATAAAGCAACGAAAATGCCAGGGGATTCCATACACATCTTTATTATTGTAACATCCTTTCCCTCTTTTCACTAAAGAGCTTTTAAAAAAAAAAAAAATTCAAGTTAAATTCCTTCGTTCAAAATGTCTCAACATCTTCTTCTGCCCTTAGTCATTTTTTAAATTTTCCCCTATTTCTTCATGCGTCCCTTCTAACGTTAGCCTTGTTTTCTCATTCATTCAACATAACATATATGGAGCAGCTGTGATCGGCCAGGCACCGTGCTAGGCTCCCTGTATGACAGACAGCAAAACAGTCCCGCTCGCCATCTGCTCAAAGCCTCAATTCCAGTCGGAAGAAAGACGACCCGGCAGCTACTTACGATCCAGGTTGCTATGAACTGTGGAGAAAGAAGGAAGAGCAGGTGCCATGGAAACTTGCGATGGGCGTGCCTTCTCTACTCTAAAAGGAAAGACCCTACACCGTCTGAAAGATGCTTTCTTTGTGTCCGTTACGATCTGTCTCTTACTATTACGTTTTTATTATCTACTTCACACAGCGTATGGCTTTTTTCCTTTGCAGTTCTACTCACCGCTTTTAAACCTGAGCGGTTTAGTTTAGTTGAGTCTAACAAGCATTGATAGAACATCCACTATGTGTCAAAAACCTAGGGAGAAAGTGATAGACTCTTGAGGAGACAGAAGCTAAACAGAGCCTCTGGTAGAGTCTGGAACCTCCTGCTGCTGGTCACCCGGGCTGCTGGGGAAGCACAGGCCAGGAGTTCCTCCCCAACATTGACACCCCATGGCTGTCTCCGCTGCCCCCTCTTCTCCTCTTCCACTGCCCCGCATCCATCCTGTCGCATTTCCCATTGGATTTCCATCGCCCGTTAGCTCCCTTCATCACACCTACAGAGCGGCCTCTCTCCGCATTCCCTAATCTTAGCCACCATTATTTTCATTGAAATGAGGCATATGAAAATAAACGAAGTGGTTGGATTTATCATATTTTTTAGCCAAAAATGGATTTAGGCCAACAAGAACCAAAGGACACAAAATAGAAATTTGATTGTGTCAAACTGAAAAAAACAAGACAAAAAAACCCACCACCTACATCCCACTGTCCAACTTCCTGTTGGCTTCATGCCTTCGGCTGCATTCTGCGTGTTCCCCACATTCATTTCATTCATGCTGTTGCTTTTGTTTCTGACGTTCCATTGTCTCTAAATCTCTCCTGATAATAGGATGGGGGTGGCATGAACGAATGAATGAAGTACTGAATAGGATATTTGGGCTATGTAAGAAGGGATTAAGAGGGTAAAAAAATCAACTTTGCCCTATTTCTTCTGCCACTCATTTATTTCGCTCTGTTCTTGGCCTCTGTGAATTCTGCTCCTCCCGAGTTTCCATTGTCTGCTTAGGTTTTCTCCCTTTCCCGCAGGCCCCTGCTCAGTATGTGTGGCTGTTTCTGAGACACAACTCGCTGACTCTCCCAATCTACGCTATAACCAACCAGGGAGAAAGCACAGCTCGTTTTAATGCGGTTCATTTAGCCTACATAACATTGGCTTCCCCATTACACCCTTCCTGGTATTTAAAACATGCAAGAGCTGAGATAAGACTTTTAAAATATTAACATAATCCAGGTCTCAACACAACATAATCCAATGGAAATAATATTTATAGCAACAATGTCCCGAGGCTCAGAAGCCATGGCTGAAATGTTATTATTGTGCAATGAAAATCCGCATCCTTCTCACTGTGGAATCAAAACATCAGCTGGAGCTAAATTATTCTGTTTTTCTTCAACCCCAGGGACAGCCTAATCACCCTGCAGTGCATAAGCAAACTCACTTTAATTTTTTATTTTATGAAAATAAAACCACTGGCTTTGAACTGAAAGTATGACAGCCAAAAATTTTTTTTAATTTAGCCTCTCGTTCAACAGAAGATCCATGCCTTTACTTCAGTTCCCTGCGCACTGCCAACTGTGCAGCGCGAAGGTGGCATCAGATGGCATGGAAAGCTTCTAAGCCAGGTCATTTGGTTTGCATCCTATTGGAAATTAAATTATTCTAGAAATCGGAAGTTTAAGCAGAGAATGTAGAAGAAAAGCAGGAAGGGGGGGAAGAGGTAAAAGAAGAAGGAGAGGAGGAAGGAGGGAGCAGGAAAAAGAAGGGAGAAAGGAAAAAAGGCGGTAGAGAGGAGTTGGTTGAAGAAGAGAAATAAAAGAATTCCTCAAACAATAGGACTGGAGCAGGAGGCAGGCTGCAGTTTGGAAATGAATCTGGTTTGGAAACTAATCTGAAATATTTTTCCTTCGGGTCAAATGGAGCAGCTGCTATATGGAGCTAAGGAAATCCCGGCAGCTTCTGCGATGTGAAGTGCTGTGTTGGGAAGGACATGTGAGGTCACTGAGCCCAGCCAGCCATTTCATCCTTGAGTCTTCCGCTTCAGGTCTCATCACAGATCTGGAATTTTAATCACGGTGTTCACTTTTCTTTCCAGTTTTTGGAAGTAGATTTTTAACCTCTTCCAGGATTTAGTCTTTCTTGGGTGTTCGTGATAACTTTGTTCTCTGATGTCAGGATATCCAGTATTACCTATTTTCCCTAATTCCTACTTTTCCTGTACTTTTTCAAATGTCGGCTCCCCAAATTGTCACCCTCTTCCTTAAGGTGCTTGTTCTGAGCCCAGCCTCCGCATTTTCCGGCATCCTGGAAAGCACGGTTCTTCCTCTTCTGATCATGGTAATGACTCGCTCAGTAAAGGTGAGCACCCTGGCACTCACCTTGTGTCCGGAAGACAGTGCCGAGGTGAATCATTCTAAGCAATCACTAGAAGTCGCAGGGATTGCCCCAACCACCCACGATGCTGGAGAAATGCCCGGAAGACTTACCTCAACTCACCCGGCTAAAGAATCAACTCTCTCCTCCTCCTCTCCTCCCAGATTCCATCGAAAGCCAAGATTTTTCTTGGCTGGCATCTCCAAGAGATTAGTCAATGTCATTTAATCTTAAGGAGAGTGTCCAGGGTGCCTTGATGATTGTAAGGAAATCAGAAGCAGAAACGGATATGCTGGCCCTTCTGTGCTTAGTCGGGCCACAAGGCCAGCCTCCCCGAAGACCAAGAGGTCAGTCAGGCTCTGGGCTCAGACTGCTTGGGTTCGAATCCAAGTGCTGCCACTGCCTAGCAAGGTGACCCACAAACACCCTGGGCTTTCATTACTGCATGTGTAAGGCGTTTGAAAGAGTGTCTGACAGGCACATGGCAGGTGATTAATAAATGCTGCCTATTTTTGTCATTACCACCCTCTTCATCTGTGGGTCAGATTATGACCTGAGTTAAAAGAATAATGAATTAAGCCATGCATTTAGTTCTGCCAAATATGAATTATTAAGATAACAAACTCACATTTCGGAGCATGCCTGCGTGGCTACGTGCCCAGCACTGTGATAAGGACACAGCAGTCATTTAATGTTTTCAGCAGTGGGTGAGGTGGGACCACATTGTGGAAATGGAGATTGAGAGATTGAACCACTCGAGGCCACGCAGCTCATAAGAAGAGAGGCCATGGATTCACGCCAGTCTGGGACCCCACACCCACATCCAAGCCACTGTCAGACACTGCATTCCTGTGCAACGGCTCGTGTAGAAAGCCAAGCTCAGCGCTTCAGGTGTGAAGTGAAATCAGCAAGGATGAAATCTCGTGTGGAGTTTCTGCATGCCTGGGCTTCTGCATGCATATTTGCTTCCTTAAATTAGATTTATCAGCTAGAAGAAAAAAACCTTAGTCAGACACTGGTCCAGACCGAGAAGGCAGAGATGCCCAGAGACCCTGCTCAAAGCACCCCTGTGCCAGAGAAACTACCCCCAAAGTGAAAGTGGACTGCCCGCTTTGAGTCTGTGCCCCCTCATCCCTCCTCGCCGGCTCCTAACTTGGCTCTCCTATGCAAGACATTTGTTCCGGCTCTTAGATCTGTTTTCAAACAACAAATTGCACCTCAACCCTTCACTTTTCACCTGAGTCATTCAGAGCATCATTGGCGATGTTCAGTCACAGGGAGACTGAGCGTTTGTATGAGGGAAAACTTGTTTTGTAAAAAAGTGAAACTAACACAGGGAAAAGCCATTTCACGACGATGAGTGTACAGTCGTCCCTCAGAATCTGTGGGGGATCAGTGCCTGGACCTCCAAGGATGTGCAGGTTGCTGATGTAAACTGGGGTCGTGTTTGCCTATAACCCACACACACCCTCTCAATGCTTTAAATCATCTCTAGATGACTTACAATACCAAATACAATGTAAATGCTATGTAAATCGTTGCTATACTGTATTCTTTTTAATTTCTCTTCTTTTTATTGTTGTATTGTGATTTTTTATTGTTTTCTTTTAAATATTTCCTACCCCTGGTTGGTTGAATGGGTGGAGGCAGAGCTCGCAGATACAGAGGCTGACTGGTGTAATAGGTACCAAACACTTAAGGCAACACAAATTTACTTCTTATAGTTCTGGACATTAGGAGTCTAAAATGGGCCGTGGTGGGCTAGCATCAAGGTGCCCACAGGACTGCACGCCTCCTGGAGGCTTCAGAGGAGAACGCACTTCCTTATTTCCTTAGAGGTTCCTGCACTCCTTGGCTTGCGGTCCCTTCCAGCCGTGTTCACATCGCTGCAACCTCTGCCTCCACCGCTGTTCGGTTGACTGCATCCATCCTTTCTGGGAAACATCTGAATGGCTTTTTTCCAGCCAGCCCCTCTAAGAACCTGGATCGTCCCCTAGAATATTCTGAATGCGGTGTCTTGGGTATGTCTGCTTTCTGTGTAAGCTTAGCAACCCCACAGTCTGAGACTGGCTTCAAGCCCTCCTAAATAGACAGATTCCCCCTCCTGCCCTATAAAGCACTGGGCTGCATCTGGGATTCCGTGGCTCTCTCCTCTAGGCATCTGCAGGCTGCTCAGCGCTGTCCACACAGCCCTGCCTTGTGGCCGGTTCTGTTGCGAAGGGCCAAGTCTGTTGGAGGCACGTGGAGGATCACACAGGGACGGCCCATCGTCTGGTTGCACCCGCTGGTACCCAGACCCATGCACCCACCGTGGCACTGCTCCACCTTCAGGACCGATCTCTGCAGCAAATGCCCCCAGGCAGGCCCCTCAGAACGGGCTGGGTTTCTCTCCGTGCCTGGCAAGCTGTCTGCCTTCCATCCGTTCCCCTCACCTCCTACCTCCTCATCTTCCTTGCGTCTCCTGTCCATTCACTCTGAAAAAGCAAAACATCCAAACATGGGACCCACCAAGTAGTTTTAAGAAACGGCTTTTAATTCAACATCAAAGGCATCTAGGACAACAAGACCGTTTTAGTCGTCACTCCAGTGGAAAGGGACAGCTTTCATGTTTCAGGCCGCGCCATGACACCATGGCGCCCATGAACCATGGCAAAAGGAAGCTGGCCACCATTTTCCTTTCCGGGAGATGTTTGCTTACATTTAGCTTTGTCACTTGCACACCCTAGGAAACTTCTTCAGAAACAGAATATAAGGCCAAGCCTCCCAGCTAGGGAGGGAGAGGAGAGACCTTTGTGGCTTGCCCCCTTGGGAGAAGAAGGCACAGATCCAGGGCCACCAGGCCCCTGCCCTCCCGGCTTCCCTTCGTGCCTGCCTTGGCCATTCCAAGGATGCTGACAGCCATAAAAAATCAGGCCTGTTAGCAACAGGAAAGATCACAGGCCTTGATTCCTGTTGAGCTCCTCCAACAACAGCTGCCATCTGGCTCCTCATCACGGGCTAATGCAGGCCCTGATTTATGGAGAGGCGCAGGTCAGGGAGTGGGCCTCGTGCATTGCCCTATTCCCCACAAACACCCCAGTGGGCAGAGGCCCAGGAGAGGGCCATTGTAGGTCATCAATAAATCCTGGGGATAAAACAAGGCAGAGGTTATTAAAGGGAGCTCAGAGGGGACCCAGGCGAGTTATTCCAATTACAGGCACAGTGATCTTCCTCTGTGCAGTTCAAAGTGTATGCACCCTAATGCATTTCAGCGGCTAATAAAAGTACTGTAGGGTTTCTTTTTTTCTCTCTCTCTTTCTTTTTCTTCTTTTTTTTTTTTTGAAACCCATAGGGCTTATAAATTACAGGGTAGAGGAGAACGAAAGATACATAGTAGCTTTGAAGCAGGACTGACAACCTCAAACTAATTGATCATAAAAGAAAGTCAACTGCAATAGAGGACAAACCATTTATCCAGACAAAAATAGACAACGGTTTTCCTATGGGGATGGGAAAAAAGAAACACTAAACTAAATTAGGGGTGGGCCCAGAGGAACAAATGTAACATTTAGAGCCCTTCAGATGCAGGCACTAAAAGCGGAGGCTTTGCAGATGTGACTGTGGCTTTGCGGTGGGAGAGCAGGACAGGAGCGTCACTCCTATAAACACAGAGGAAGTCCAGACCGCTGTGGTCAGCCTGCAGGCAGGAATGCTCTCAAAGCTGATCAAAAGCTTTATCTTCTACATCTTTTTCCAGATGAAAATTTCATCAGAACCCTCCATTGCTGGCCATTAAATTCCTTTAGCTTTCATTGTGCTAAAATGGAATTGGCTGGAGATGGTAATTTAGATTGCATTGATCTAGGCTAATGGGGTGGGGTAGAGAGAACCCGGACAAAGACGCAGAGAAATGACTGTGTTGTAAGGTACATGTTAAAAGATGCAGCTGCAGCCAGGCACCTGCAATCTCAGCACTTTGGGAGGCCGAGGCAGGCGGATCTCAAGGCCAGGAGTTCAAGACCCGCCTGGCCAACATAGTGAAACCCCGTCTCTACTAAAAATACAAAAAAGTTTAGCTGGGCGTGGTGGCAGGTGCCTGTAATCCCCAGCTACTTGGGAAGCTGAGGCAGGAGAATCACTTGAACCCAGGAGGTGGAGTTTGCGGTGAGCTGAGATCGCACTCCAGCCTGGGTGACACTGGGAGACCCTGTCTCAAAAAAAAAAAAGACTCCAGCAGTCTGTATTCATGGGTTGCAGAGCATTACCGAGACATTCTGGTCACCCTTGATCAAATAAATAGGAAATATCCTTCTGCCCTTCACCGGCCGCCCTCTCCCAAGATACTGATCAAGCTCTCAAAAATAGTTGGCTCTTCTAAACAGGTTAAATACTTCTTGAGCTATCTTATACAACTGCTTAAAGGCAATCAATCATTTTTTCTTTATTTTATGAAATACAACAAAAAGGAAAATTTCAGTCTGGTTTGAATTCCAATCACAAATGAAACATATCAAAGTTTCCTAGAGGTGGTTTTAGATGAGGCCAGTTGGAAACAAACTCAGAGGGGCACCTTCCTCCACTTGTTCCCCCTTTACATTCCACGTGCCCGTCCCCATGGCTGCTGCCCATCCTGTGCCCCCCGAGTTAACCTTAATTACACATGGTGGACGCGTGGCTCCTATACATCCCATCCTGTTGCCACCAGCTCCTTGCTGACAGCCACTCAGGCCACAGTCCTCACCTCACATTCAAGGCCTCTAGCTTTGGGCCTCGTCCTGGGAGTGGTCACAGTCTCAGTGGCATATGGCCACACCAGCTGACGGCGGCCCCCCACCCCTGATGCCTCCCTGCCCCTCCACTTCCAGCTGCGTCCGCCTAGGGTCAGGGGGGTCTTCAGCTCCCTGTGCCTGGCCTGGAGCCCTCCCGTGAACCACCCTCCCGATGCAGCCGGCTCGCTCCCGGTCACTGGTGCATCCCTTGGCATGCTCTGCTGTCACATGGAGCTGCGGTCCTGTGCTCCCTGCTCTGCGTCCTCCCTCGAGGCACGCTCTCAGGGCCACAGACAGCCTTACTGCACGCATCTTTGGATCCCCTAGAAGTGCTCAGTATGTGCTGCTGGCCAGTGTTTTCATCTGAGCAAGAGAGAGGCAGAGCGAACCAGTGACGGGGACCTGGGCAGCAGAGCCAGGAAGCGACTCACCAAGGCCACCCAGCCAACAAGTGGCAACATGGGGCTCAAAGGAGGCTTTTCTGACTCCGCACCAAGGCGTTTCATCTGGGGAGCTGTCACTTAGCATGTGTTCCCACACAGTCAAGCTAGAGGTGCAGCAATGTCCCAGAGGCAGGCTTCTGACACCTTGGGACCAGGAGCCTTTGCCTGCACGTCTACCTGTGAGATCTATAAGGGTGCCCATTTCAGATGGTTATTGGAAGAAATTAAGTGAGATAATATGTGCTAAGTTATTATTAAGATACTCTCTGACAGAGAGTAAAAACTCAAAAATGTTAGCTGTTACTGTTAATTACTTCTACTAATGCTAATATGCAAAATAAATGCATCTTCCTATTCAGCAATGAATATCCTCCTTTTTAGTGCTACACACATCTCAGAAATAAGCATTCTATCCGCAGAGTCACAATTCTCACTCCTTCTTATTTCCATCTTTCTAATGTTCCTACCACGTGTATTTTACCCTGCATGAAGCCCTAATTTTGAATACCCTAACCAGCAGTCCTCATGGACCGTCAAAACTACGTGGAAAACACCATTTTCATGACTGAAACTGTATCTCCCTGACCGCCTTTTTCACCTGGAAGCGGAGATGAGAAAAAATGTCTTCTTTAAATTTAACTCTGCTTTGCATTAGAAAATATGACTCCCTGAGGCACCGCGATGGAAAGCCCCATCCCTCACCCACACAGCAGTCACAGAAGAGCTGGGTGTCTCCCTCACCTACGACCCATCCTCCTTAACTGTGAGGTCTCAACCCCTGTGGGGAGAGCCCAAGCAGATCTCCAGGGCAGCGCTGTGTGCCCCGAGCCTGGGAAAGCCCTGGTTCCTTCAGGCGCTCAATAGGCATTCACCAAATGCGTGAATGAACAAACTCAACACCTGGCCCTCGCTCAGGCACACACACATACTCCCAGGAAGAGGGTATGGCAGGCAAGGGAAGACCCCTGGCCCCTACTGAGCCCCCGGAGGACCCTGAGCAGAGTCTTGGAGGGGTGAGTTTCCCCAGACAGCTTTTGCCTCCTCAAGGCTGGCGTCCGAAGGCAGCAGTCTCTTGTGACCTCACGTGAGCTCAGGGAATCGCTGTGTGTGTGCGGCATGGCCGAGCTGCAGACTTCAGCACGCTCTCTCCGTCACCCTCCACAGCTGAGGTCTGTTTCGGGAGCTCTGCAACGTGAGTGTCTCTTCATTATACCGCAGGAAGGACTTTCTTTCTTTTCTTTTTCTTTTTCTTTTTTTTTAACCATTGCTTAACTGAATGCTGTTTGCCTCCCATGGTGAGAAAAGGCCTTGGGCTTGGGAGTTGGGCTGACAGGGGTGGAACTGCTTCCTGCGCAGGTGGATGGATGAGCCCTCAGGTGGGCTGACTCTGGGGGTGCCTGCAGCGGGGGCTTCCCTCCCCCCACCCCATTCCTCCCATCTGTTCCAGAGAGCAGTAGATCTCTGAAGCGACTGTGGCTGTCCTCCCTCCTTTTGTCTTCTCTTCCTAGAATCTGATAAGAGCCGCAGGAGATAATTGGAAGCCAGCCCTCCCCAGGTGCTCATCACAGGAAAAGCATTCTGACTGGCACGGCTGCTGCCACTCCTGCGGCTCCTGGCGGACCAGCAACTTTGATTTATCGCTCTACCAGTAAATACTAGTAAATAAGTGACAGAAATGCCTTTTCCCCAGCGACTCCCCAGCCCCACGATAATTAACTTGTTCTTTCATCCCTCTTACCAACATGAAGCAGCGGCATTCTCTGATGAATGAGTTGCCCATGACTATCTTCCCAACAGGTGTTTCACATAAAAGATGAGCCGTCCCAGGAACAGTGCAAAGCAGGTGCTGAAAACTAGAAGCTCACGGGTCAATTTGCCCCGTGCAATATGATTTTAAACATTGGGGAAAGCACAGATTTTACCTGGAAATTTAAACTTCAGCCTTCTTTTGGAAACTGGAAGGTCATCTGGAGCTGATGGGCTTCCATTCCCTCCTGGCAAAGAATGCCTGGGCAGGCCCACCCCCCTATGCCATGACCTCCCCTTCCTCTGGCTCTCTGATACCAAAGGCTATCAGTTGCTATTTATGATTGTATTGGCTCTGTTATTTTCTTATACCAGAGACATGTTGCTCTGTATTCATATGTTGTTAATTGAAAACAGCTGCAAATTCTTTGTCACTTCTCCCATTGAGAGGTGAAGTCAGTTCCACCTCCTCTTGAATCAGGAGATTTGCTTTGCCCAACAGAATGTAGCAGTGATGCTGGATACCTTCTGAAACTAGACCTGAAGTACCACAGTCTCTACTCCCACCTATGTGGAACACAACCTGTTAGAGCCCAGCCGTCACACTGTGAGAAGGCTGAGCCACTTCGTCTACCTGCAAAGAACTGGAGCTCTCCATTCTACAGCTCCAGATGAGCTCCCAGCCAACAGCCAGCCCAACTGTCAATCACATAGGTGAGCCATCCTGGACACTACTACCTGTCAGGCCTCCAGAAGACAGCCCTAGCTGACTCCACCTGGAGCAGAAGAAACACCCAGCAGAGCCCTGCCCCACAAAATGGTAAGAGTTGATCACAAATGGTAAGGGATCATGAATAGTAAGGGATCATGAATAGTAAGAGATCACAAATGGCTGCTCTTGCTTCATGCTACTAAGTTTTTGAGAGGTTTGTCTGGCAGCAGTAGCTAACTAAAACACCTTATCTTTATCAAGGTTTGGGAAGAAAAAAAGATAGGTCTGAAGGGTACATGTTTGAAGAAAAGTGAAAGAAAGTAAACATTTTTGGGACCAAGGACTCCGCCAACTGAATTTGTACATAAATACTCAGCTTGCTTCAGAAATTCACACTGGTAAACCTCTAAAGAGTTCATCTGAGGCCTCTGATTCTGAGGGAACATGATCATTGATACAAAAACACTGGAGCCAGAGACCACAGCCTCCTAATGGCAAGCAATCATCAATTATCTGGCCTTCCATTTTCCCGTCTATGAAAATGGAATAACAGTATCTGCTCAGTTCATCCTCTATGAATATGGTAGGACTCAAGGAGAATTATATATCTGAACATGTTTTATGAATTACAAAGGACTATAAATGCTAAGTATTGTTATTCATGTAATGTACCAAATAATTTTTTAATTATTGTAAAGAAATCTCCATAACTCTTAGGGAACCCCAAAGAGTAATGTATTAATAGTTACATTTGATATGCTACGAGCTATTTATATTAGAATTTACTTATCCAACTGACCTTGAAGTCCACGTCTTTGGACCAAGAATAACAAAGAAGTCTCAGCTTAAGTGCCAAGTCCATTTGTGCGTACTGCCTGGAGAATTATGTTGAGAATGATGCTGAGGCCACATCTGGGAAGGCAGTGAGGTGCATGCAAGACATAAATCACTCTCCCAACATTTGACAGTCTTTTTTCTCAAGCCATTTTTTTTCTTGCTTTGCTTTTAAAGGGCCTTAAAATGAAATAACAAAATGTGAGTTAGAACAAAAGAATTTGAGACCTCACTTGTTTACCTACCAACTACGTGACTATGACCAGGGACAACAGATAACTCTCTGAGCCCAGTCCGGTGCTCTGAATCAACGACGTTGATGAGGAGGAGGAGGAGGGGGATGAAGATGATGTCGATGAGATGATGATAACATGGATGACCACGAGGAGATGATGATGACGATGATGATGAGCTTCCGTTGAATATTTACTCCATGGCTGATATGTAGCATTTCTTTCATTCCTCACGAGAACCCCTGGGGGAAGGTCTGCTTTATCATTACCCCCATTTAACACATGAGGAGTGGAGGCACATACAGAGAAAAACCCTTGCCCAGGTCACACCACTAAAGCGGGATTTGAATCTTGATAGTCTAAACCAAATGTGAACAAACTTTTTCAATAAAAAGTCAGATGGTGGCTATTTTAGGCTTTGTGGGGCATACAGTTAGTATAACAACTCCTCAGCTCTGCTGTTGTAGTTCAAAAGCAGCCATAGACAATATGCAAACAAATTTGTGTGTTATGTTCCAATAAAACTTTATTTACAAAAGCAGACCATCAGCTAGATTTCACCTGGGGGTGTAGTTTTCCAACATGTGGTCTAAAGGAGTACTGTCCAGTAGAAACAGTGCAAACCACAAATGTGAGCCACATATGTAATTTAACTCTTTCTAGTCACGTTGTAAAAGTAAAAATATGTGAAATTAATACTATATTTATAAACACAATATACCTAAAATATTATTTCAAAATGTAACCAATCTTTTACATTCTTCTTTTCTTTTTTCACATATTTGAAAGCCAGTGTATGTTTTATACTTAGTGCCCATCACCACTTGGACCAGCTACATTTCAAGTGCTTGATGGTCACATGAGGCTGGTGGCTACACAGAGGACCTGGAAGTTCTAGAACCCAGCTCTTTGAATCCTCTTCCACAGGGATCACCAGGACTGTAATGTACAAGACCTGCTATGGACGTCCAGTTGTTGTTACTGGATTCAGCTGAGTCTCTTGGATGGGTTCCAGCCCATCTGAGAAGGTATGAAACACTTCAAGACTTTAATTTTAATTTAGCAATCTGGAACTCAGAATGCATTTCTCCTCAGAAACAACTATAAATCGCCATAGGTGCCTTGAGCTCTCCCACCAAGCCCTCATAAATGGTCACTATACCTGTTGAACAAAGTATGGCTTGAATCACCCCTAGTGGCCATTCAAAGGTTACTTTCCATTAATTTTAACTAAGGATTCTGGGGAAAGACTACCCAGAGCAGCAGGACACAGCAGGCGGTCCCCGAGCTCTGGTGGGGTGCCTGCCCATGGAACTGTCACCCTTGCTGGCACCAGCTCCAGATGCCCTTGTCGAAGTTCTGGGAAGATGCATTCCTAAGTCAGAGACACCCAGCCCAGGCTCCTCTTCATCAGGCTCTTGCACATAGCTTCTAGTGTATGCTTCTCTTACACTGAAGGCACACCTCAGGCCTTGGGAAAGTAAGCAATGGAGCATTCAGCAGTGATTCCCAGGCTGTGAAATTTCATAGGCCAATCAAAATTTTAAAATAAAAGAGCTGGAGGACCTATATAAGGTGGCCAACTTGTAATTTTTCCAAGTAAACACATTAAGGGAAAAAAAAAAAAAAGAAACCTGGCATCTATGGGTTCTATCATTTTCATAGCAAATCTTGTTAGAATGGTATTTTATCACCAATAAAAGGAGGAAAACAATCTCAAGATGAATGACAATTTTTTCAATTGAGTAAATTTGGCTTGGTGGGAAAATGTACCTCACTGCCTTTATTTTTATTTTATTTTTAACTTTTAAGTTCAGGGGTACGGGTTTGTTACAGAGGTAAACTTGTGTCTTGGGGGTTTGTTGTACAGATTATTTCATCGCTCAGGTGTTAAGCCTAGTACCCGTTAGTTATTTTTCTTGATTCTCTCCCTCCTCTCGCCCTCCACCCTCTAAAAAGGCCCAGTGTGTGCTGTTCCCCTCTCTGTGTCCGTGTGTTCTCATTATTCACCTCCCACTTATAAGTGAGAACATGTGGTATTTGGTTTTCTGTTCCTTCTGTTTGCTAAGGATAATGGCCTCCAGTTCCATCTATGTTCCTGCAAAGGACATGATCTCATTCTTTTTTATGGCTGCATACTATTCCAGGGTGTATAGGTACCACATTTTCTTTATCTAGTCTACCATTGATGGGCGTTTAGATTGATTCCCTGTCTTTTCTATTGTGACTAGCACTGCAATGAACATGATATGTGCATGTGTCTTTATAACAGAATGATTTCTATTCCTTCCGTAATGGGATTGCTGGGTTGAATGGTATTTCTGCCTTTGGGTCTTTGAGGAATCACCACACTGTCTTCTACAACGGCTGAACTAATTTACAACCCCCCAAACAGTGTATACATGTTCCTTTTTCTCTACAACCTTGCCAGCATCTGCTATTTTTTTACTTTTTAATAACAGTCATTCTGACTGGTGTTAGATGGTATCTCATTGTGGTTTTGATTTGCATTTCTCTAACTATCAGCAATGTTAAGCTTTTTAATGTTTTGCCAAGGACCATGAAAACTGTGCCTCCAGAGCAAATGCTCTAGGGTTACCATTTGGAAACCCCTATCTCCTAGAAGGTTGCGCTGTAGTTGTATAGGGCAATGGAAGGTTCTAGACAGAAAAGAGAGGGAGGAGCACTGGAACAACTAGGAATGGAGGCAACAGGAGGAAGGTGGCATCCCTCTAAGGGTTTCAGGTGAGAGGAATCAATACGGCATCAAACGTATCTTTTATTGGCACAAATATCTTATGCTTGTTTCTTGTGGTAGGCACTATCTACACATCCCTTTTACTTCTTTTGATCCTTCTAGAAACACCACAAGATAAACAGGAAAGAAACTATGTGCCTTTTACAGATTAACAGTAACAAGTACACAATTCCAAGGATCACTGCTGTGGCTTAAATGTTCATGTCTCAAAAATTCCCACGTTGAAATTTAATACCTAACGTGATAGTATTAAAAGGTGGGACTTTTCGGAAAGTGATTAAGTCCTGAGGCCACACTCTGAGGAATGGGTTCATGCTCTTACAAAAAGGTTGGAGAGCCCTGGTGCCTTTCTGCCCTTCCCTCTTTCCCGCCACGTGAAGGCACAGCGTTCGTGCCCTTTCACCCTCCCATGGTGTGAGGGTGCATTACAGGCACCATCTGGGAAACAGAGAGCAGCCCTCACCAGACACTGAATCTCTAGTGCCTTGACCTTGGACTTCCCAGCCTCCAGAATGTAAAAAATCAGTTCCGAATATTTATAAATCACCCAGTCTAAGGTATTCCATTATAGCAGCACGAACAGGCTAAGATAATCACAAATACATATATATATATATATATATATATATATATATATAAAAATACATATATACATAATATATATTAATACATATTAATATATATATTATATATAATATAATATATTATATATAATATATATTATATATAATATATAATATATTATATTATATATATTATATATAATATATATTATATATAATATATATAATATATTATATTATATATATTATATATATAATATATTATATATAATATATATATATATCTCCACATTTGGATATTTTGGAGACTTTTTACTATACCCAAGCAATGTGTTTGAAAAATTAGTGCTCTTGGGTTGTGTAAATTCCCATCACTCATTTGTGATCCATCTGTAGAGCAGTAATAATACGCAGTGACAATGAGGACCTCATGAGTTCCTGTAAAAGGTTTTCTCCTCGTGGTGGGCAGTAGCCCTCAGCCACCTCCTCTGTGCTGCCGACAGGACTCTGAGGGCCTTTGCCCAGGCTCAGCGCTACTCAGTGCCTCAACTATCTGTTTCCTTCCTAAAAGCTTACTGCTTCTCTCCGATTTGTGATGACCCTGTCTCACCCATTGCTGACATGGCATTGCTGGCCCCACAGCTGAAGGCTGACAGATGTGGGCCTGGGGTTTGCCACGTTGCTTCCGTGATGTTTCCTGCATAACCATCTTGGAAGGACAATTGTTAACGGTAGCATATTACCACGCCTGCGTTTTCCTGACTCTGGGCAGAGTACTGAGATACTGAACGCAAAATTATTTTCAGCTTAATACTAATCGATTTCGCCCTTCCCAGTCTGTGGAATTTTGCTTTGACTGGGAATCAATGTTTGATGAAAAAGCCCTTCCTTCTTATGATTGCATCTAGCAAATGTTATGCCTTAAATGCCCCTCTGTTTTTTCCACATGACTTCATGGGCAAGCGCTTTGCCTTGATGATTTGCTGCAGCAAATGCACAGTGAGGGACTATTGGTCAAGGCAAGAACAGAAGCCCGGCCGCAGCAAAGCGGTGGGTCGAAAGGGCTGGGACCCTGGACCCAGGCTTGGTCTTGGCTCACAGGTTCCCTTTGGGGCTTGAGGCCAGGGAGGGAGGAGGAGACATGGGCTGTTGGTGAGCTCGTCCACGTCTTCAGCAATCTTTCTTGGAAACGGTGCCTGCAGGAACCTTGCTCACCATGAGAAAGCACATGCTGCCTCTGTGTCGCTCTTGCCTGAGTTTTAGCTTCGTTAACATTACCCCTGTTCTCCTCTCCCACCACTCTTCCCACAAAGGCAAACATTTAAGGTACCGATGTGTGGCTGTAGGGAGCATGCCACTGCTTTGTGTGCCGCAGACGGCACTTCCCTATCTTCAATGTGCCCGCCTGGGCATCCTTGTTCACAGATTCAGATTCAGGAGTGGAGGGAGAATCTGCATTTCTGCCCGTGCCTCTGGCCCCCACTCTCAGTTACAGTGGCGGGCTCTAGACCGCATTTTGTGTCTGCCTTTTCACTCTGAACTGCTATGAACCTCATCTGTTGCCTCTAAGTATCACAGACCACTCTGCCTCAGGAACCACTCACATGTGGTCTCCCTCTCCTGCAGACGGTGCTGCCCTGAAGCACACAGTTGAGGGGGGCATGACCCCCACGACCTGTGAGCAGGTAGGAGCGGAATTGCTGCACATGGGCTTCGTGTGTACTTAAGTGCTGCCCGACCGGGGGCGGTGGCTCACGCCCGTAATCCCAGTACTTTGGGAGGCTAAGGCAGGAGAATCGTTTGAACCCAGGAAGTGGCGATTGCAGAGTGAGAGTCCATCTCAATAATAATCATAGAAGCGCTGCTTGATTGCTTTTAAACAAGCCCTGCCTCCTGTTAAAATGGTGTTGCTAAGACTTTCCGCTAGTATCCCAAAGTAAAAGTTCCATGATAGTGATAGAAATATTCAAGACAGGCAGACACGGTGGAGGGAGGTTCCCGTGATGGCAACCTAAGGGAAACACCAAGGAGAGGCCAGACATGGCTAATGTGGGGACTGCCTGTGTCATGTGACTTAACCACCTCTTCTTGTCTCCAAGAAATCCAGGATGGAACCTCTGCTGCCTGCTACAGCCTATGGCTTTGGATTGCCTCGAGGCCCCAGAGAGTCAGGGAGTATCTTGAAGCCACTTTTCACGTTTCGACTCACTGATTCCCACCTCACTTGTGACAGAAGGGCTATATGCCATCCCCTTTCACAAATAAGAAAGCAAAGGCCCCGCCTCCCCCTCCCACGCTCTTATCTCTAGAGTATACCAGCTCGTTGGGATGGGGATAAAGTGGTGAGTTCCATTTCTGGGGGGTGTGCAATATGGGAACAGTAACTTCTGGGAGAGTCTTGCCTTGTAGGAGGAAATACTTTCATAACATATAAGAGAGGAAAGCGAGGCATAGAGGAATTAAAAGCCACTCACCTCAGCCACACTCACAAGAGGGAGAGGCAGCATTGCTTGGCTCTGCAGCCTGGGTCCGGAGGTGGGGGAAGCACACTCGTCACCCCTCTTATGTCCCCTTGCAGAGGTCACTTGGTCGGTTTACTGAATTGCAGAACATCTGTTTAACTCAGGATTCAGATTGAGTGCTCACCAGCTTTGAAAGTGTGAGACCATTTGCTGCCCCTTCTGACCTCTGCCTTCTGCTTGTGAGTCAGCCATGCTGGTTTCATCCCACAGTCTGGAACACTGGGAAGCTGGGGTGCCTGACACTCATGCCCCATGGGCCCCATCCGCACTCTCGCCGTTTCTTTCCACAGAGGAAGGTTTCCGAGAGGTACTCTACGTGGGAAGGAGTTCGTGCGCGTGCACGTCACCACCTACTGCCCTCAGCACTGACTCTTGGGGCGCTTCTCAACTGTGACCCACAGTGTGACAACTGAATGTGTCCCCTCACGTTTCCAAATACGGGGGGGTGGTGCAGGAGGCAGCAGGAGGTACTTCTCACTGTTGCACCCTTTGACTCATGCTGCCGGTCCTGCCATCACTGCTGGATGCTCACTGGGACCCTGGAAAGGTCTAACTGAGTCTTCTAGGGCTTGAGGATGTTGGAGAGCAGAGGCGGCTCCTCTGAGTGTGAGTGTGTAAATGCAGGCTGAGGCTGTGTCTCCCTGGGATTGGAACCAGCCAGCCTCACCCTCCATGCAGCGCAAACACCCAGCTCCTCCAGGGAAATGTTCATGGCCAGACTCCCATGTTCCCTGCCATCAGCTAGGCCCTGGCGCCACGCCTCACAGGGATGTGGCACCTCCTCCCACACCAGCGACCATCATCTCTCTCCTCCTCCTTCTTTCTCCTCCTTGGGTCTCCTCCTCCTCCTCCTCCTCTGCACGAGACACACTTGTTATATCTCCAAATGGAACAAAAAAGTCTCGCCGTCATCATCATGTGCCCCCTCTTCCTCCCCTTCTTCCTCAGAGGTTGATATGATTGATATGGTTTGCCTCCCCCGATATGATTTGGCTGTATCCCCACAAATCTCACCTTGAATTGTCATAATCCCCACCTGTCAAGGGGACAGTTACCGCCATGCTGCTGTTCTCATGATAATGAATGAGTTCTCATGAGATCTGAGTATTTTATAAGGGACTTTCGCCCCTTTTGCTTGGCACTTCTCTTTCCTGCTGCCATGTGAAGAAGGACGTGTTTGCTTCCCCTTCCATCATGATTGTAAGTTTTCTGAGGACTGCAGAACCGTAAGTCAATTGAATCTCTCTCCTTTATAAATTTCTCAGTCTTGGGCAGTTCTTTATAGCAGCTTGAGAACGGACTAATACAGTGATAAAATATAAATTGGACTTTTCAGTGTGCTCACACCATAAGGAAGAGAACAGCATCGTTTCTGCATCAGACAATGTGACCACCATTGAATTTTCACGCCTGTCCAGTATTCATAGGTCAGGATGCTGGTACAACTTTCTGAGATAGAGAATTATCTTCTCACATGGAAGCTACTGTGTGGCCCTCCCTCCCCTTGGTCACTCATGGCTGGATGAACAGACCCAAAGACAGAGACCAAAAAATCCAATTCTTGGATTTTTAGTTCTGAATAGACTCTTGAAACTCAAAGGTCATGGCCTTGAAAGCCCAGGCACTGATTTGTAAAAGTTGGGAGTTTAGAGAGAAGAAAAGAACCTGGGCTCCCTGCCAGGTGTCACACCCTGGGCCTCACGGAGGCCCCCTCTTTCATCACATGGCACAGCAACATTTTCTGCTGAAAGCAGAAAAGGGCTTCCTTCCTAGGACCCACCGTCTCTACCCTTCCACCTTTCTTGTCTCCATTTCTTTCACCTGACGGCTTCACCCCTGAAGGTTGGAACATTCTCCTGCTATTTCATCACACTTGAGATTCCAGGCAAAGAAATTCTGAGTTCAAACAGCAAGGTAACACCATAAATAATAAAACGTGTCAAGCTTTTCTGGTATAAGAACAAGAACGTGATATAGACACATACTACCTAATAGAAGAGAAGGCCCCATTTCAACCACATAAAGGGTTCAAGAAGTTCTGTGTTGGTTTCTCCTTCACATAAAATAACCACTGGAGATTCCAGAGACAGGAGAGTAGGGAGCTGCTGGTGTGCTGAGGATTTCACTGCCACCTAGCATAAAATCCTGCTATGAACATTACCATCACTGATTTTTACATTTCTAAGAGATGGGCCGTTTCATTGCACGGGTGTCAGGAAAACAGCAAAATCCCACATGAAATCAGGCACAACTCAGGACTGCCCTTTTGCAGAAACTGACTTTTTAGTTACAAGATTCTCCAAGGTGATCTCACAAGTTTGTAATGAACTGGGTTGGGAAGCTACTGCTTTAGAGAGCAGAAGCAGTTTCAAGAGTGTGCTCTGGGTTATAGAAGTCACGGGGGCAGAAGGACACCGGTCCCTTCCTAGGTGACTCCATCTCTCCCCGCTAGTCCTGAACCTGAGAAACTGTCATCATCAATTAGGCAGACAGGACTGCCAGAAACCAATCCAGAACATGAATGTCTAACGCGGGGCTATTGTGCAGCTTCCTGTGACCTCTTAGCCGAGCCTCCCTCTGTCTTCAGGATCAGGCCAGCCTTCGAATCTCTGACTGCTAGAGGCTAGACTTGCAGTGAAACCTGTCCTAACAGATAAAGATCCTGTACTGAGAGAGTTACAGAAATGACGCAGCGATCTAATTTGCCAGCCAAACTCTGTGACTTAAATCTTCAGATGCCTTCCTTTGGAAAGAAAGGAAAGCATTCCTTTTGTTACTAAGATGGCTAAGGTGGTGAGTGAAAAAATGGATTGAATAACTGATGCTATGAGACTGAAAAAATCCAGGGTGCAATCATTTTAGCCCTACCTGTTCCATGCGGCGGTGCTTACAACTCCATAACCCAGACCTGGGGAATGTTCTGTCTGACAATTCTGTAGTTTCTATCGGGACTGTGGGTTAATACCACACCCTATGCGTGGTTCCATAAGGAACAGATATGGTCACTGCCCTGGAAAGAGGAAGGTTCTAGTATGAGGAACAGGGGGTCTGGAAGTGGAGCTTAGAGATGGGATTATGTACTTCCTTCTCGGGGTCATTTCTGCCTGGAGTTTGCAGTGCGGCAATGCTCAGAGCACTTCCTGCAGCAGGAAGAGGGGGCACCTGGTGAGGACTCCCAGAAGGGGCTGGGCTATGCGTTTCCTGTAAGTTCTCCTCTGGGTCATATTTCCATCTTGCTCTTCTCAAACTTCAGCCCACTCTTCTTAAAAGGTACCGTCCAAGGTGGGGAATGGTGGCTCACACCTGTAATCCTAGCACTTTGGGAGGCCAAGGCAGGAGGACCACTTGAGGCCAGGAGTTTAAGACCCATCTGAAAAACATAAGAACACCTCCATCTCTAGAAAAAATAAACAAATCAGCTGGATATTGTGATGCATGCCTGTGGTCCCTGCTACTCCAGAGGCTGAGGTGACATCATCACTTGAGCCCAGAAGGCTGAGGTTGCAGTAAGCGGGGATCACCCCACTGCACTCCAGCACGGGTGACAGCAAGACTCTGTCTCAAAAATGAACAAAACAAAGGGTGCAGTCTGATCTCTGCTATGATAGAGAATTAACAAAGCGGCTGGTCAGTGGTACAGAGAAGAGCAAAGCGCCTCACTGGGAACATGCCTTCGCTGGGACAGCGATGCCCACTGGTCGGTGTCTCCAGGGCCACCAGCGGCAGCAGCAGCACACAGGCCCCTGTTGCCACGGAGATCTGCACTCTGCCCTATCCAGGAAGTTATTCATCTCGTGTGCATACAACTTAGTTCCTGCTCCTTCAGTGAACCTAACACGGAAGCCCTCGAGCATCTGGATCAAGCAGGGAAGCGAAAGGAGACGCTGCACTTGCTGTGAATTTGACCAGCAGGACGTGGGCTGGTTTTACATTCAGCATCACGTCTCCTGATATCCATTCATCTCTTCTTTCTTAGCGACAGAACCCCTGAAATTTACCTGGGTGTGTAGGTACCCAAAATAAAGTCCGTCTTTTCCCACCACCCCTGCAGCTCAGTGTGGTGTGTGGGCAAGCCCTGGCCGATGGGATGTGAGTAGAAGGGACATGTGTTCAGCATGGTGGCCCGCGAGGGAAGGAACAGGTCTTGCGCTGCCCCCTCTTCACCCCACTTGCCAGAAAGTTGCTGCAGTGGACACTGTGACACCGTGGGTGCTGTGGACGTCACAGGGCATGGTGGTGAGCACCTTGAGCTGCGTGGAAGAGGTGTCGTTCCAGGGCAGTTCTGCATGCAATCCGCCCTGCTCACAGGAGCTACTGCGTGAACCTCGTTCCCAGTGCGTGAGGTGAGGACAGAAATTGGGTCAGCTTTGGTAAACTTTCAGAGAACCTTGATATTGGCTTGACATTCAAGCACATGATCTGTGGACCCACCTCAATATATTGACCAGACCTGGGCATGAGTATGCCAAAGTTACCCAGCGCTCTGAGATAGATTGGAAATTTAAGTGATAACAAATAATGACAGTAGTGCCCCAGATTGTGTGAGAAACACTGCTGTAAGGGACGGCAGAGTCACAGAGCGAAGAAGCCAGGGCCTGGGTATTGTGGAATCAGCCCAGCCACCCCACCACGAATCCTCCTCCCTTTACCGAACAGAGAAACTCTTCCCTGGCTTAAGCTGCCTTACATTTGGGGGCCCGTTTGTTTCTCAGCCTAGGCTGCACCCTGCCGGGTGTGCCTGTGTGTGAATAGCATGTAGGCCTGGCTGATGGACCAGACACTCCATGTACTGGCACATAACATTCTGACCCTCACACAGTAAGAACAAAAGGAAATACAGCATGATGTTGTAAAATTCTCTCCGAGTCTGGAAATCCCGAACGGTGGAGAGAGAGGAAGCCAGGCCCTGTGAGCACAGCAGAGGAAATGAGAGCGGAGTGCTTGCTGGCTGGGGATCGGATGGGGACTTTCCATGGGCGCCCGTGAGACACCCCCGTGACATTCCTAGAAACAGACGGGGTGGGCTTTGCAAAGAGAAGGGTTTCTTATGTAAACAAGTTGAAAGATATGGTCCTTGCGGCTGAAAGAGGGGCTACCATGTGACTAGAAATACGTTTAACATTTGGACCCTACCTTTCAGGAATCCACAATTGATTTGCAGCCCAGTGGAGGCAGAGCGGAGGAGGGTGGGAGAGGAAGCTAACCAGCAATGCGAGGACATGCAGGGCGACCCCCTAGAGGCTGCCCCAGGCCAGGAGTCACCTGTGACCTGAGGTGGCCAAGGCAGGTTCTGTGGCAGAGGTCGAATGCCTGCAGATGAGAACCTCGGAGGGTGCTCAGAGAGGAACAGCACGCAGGTGAGGCGGGCCCTCCACGAGGCTCCGTCCTCCCCAGGCCCCCACCCCCAACACATGGGAAGTGAGGTGGGGAATCCTGCCCACAGCGCAGAAAATGCTCTAACCAGAAAGCCTGCAATCAAATCAGTGGCATGTCCAGATGCAGGGCTGGGGGCGCCTGAGACAGGCTAACACCCAGCAGCAATCTGATTCATACTCAAAATACTGACAAACAGGCCCCTGTCTGCAGGGCTCCTCAGTGAGGCCGGGGGAGGGGTGCGTGGCTTCAGATCGGGAACAGGAAGTGCCTTCCAGTCCAAGTGTGTTTGAGGTTTGTGGATTCTTTGGCACAATGATGGCTGGGAATTTATTTGTTACGTTGAAGTGGAGCTTTTTATGTTTGAATCAAAAGCACACAAAAAAGCCCATTGTAGAAAACCAGGCTCTAGGATGACATACATGCGCATTATATAAAGCAAAAAGAAAAGGCGAAAACAAGGAAGGGTTTTAAAGAACAAATAAACCACGCAGCTTATAAATTATGGGAGAGTCTGAGGGTAATGGGAAAGGGTCCAAGATGCGTTTCTGTTCTCCGCCAGGCCTGACGGGGGCCCCCACAATACAACCAGCTCCTGTTCGGAACTCGCCTCAGGCAGACGAATGGAAGAGAAGATGGTTCCTTCCCCAGGCTCAGCACCGTGATTATTCCAATCCCATTGGATACCCGGCTTCAGGTTTTATACAGCTGACTTGATGAAGAATCACAGACTGGGAGGAAAACAAGGGGGAGAAGGTAGTGGGACGCCTCAAATCATCCTGAGCGCACTCCACAAAAGTGGCATGAAAGCAGACCCCTCTCCTATCTCAAGCTGCCCTTCAACCTATAGGGACTTTGCACGTGGGTGCTGGAGGTCGGCCTGCGCGTGTCAGAGGTGTTTAAACCAGACTGACTCCAGCTTGGTAAAATAAGGCTGAGAGCTACTGGGCTGCATTCCCAGGAGGCCAGGCATTCTAAGGCGTAGGATGAGACAGGAGGTCGGCACAACATGCGGCTCATAAAGACCTTGTGATAAAATGGGCTGCGGGAAAGAAGCTGGCTAAAACCCCCCAAAACCAAGATGGTGACGGAGTGACCTCTGGTCGTCCTCATTGCTGCACTCCCACCAGCACCAGGACAGTTTACAAAAGCCATGGCACGTCAGGAAGTTACCCTATATGGTCTAAAGCAGGAAGCATGAATAATCCACCCCTTGCTTAGCATATAAGCATAGAAATAACCATAGACGTAGGCAACCGGCAGCCCTTGGGGTTACTCTGTCTACGGAGCAGCCGATCTTTATTCCTTTACTTTCGTAATAAACTTGCTTTCACTTTATGACTCGCCTTGAATTCTTTCTTGTAAGAGATCCAAGAACCCTCTGTGGGGGTCTGGATCTGGACCCCTTTCCAGTAACACTCCTATTGTGAGAAGGTGCCATGCTGTATTTTCACTCTGGGTAATTTGTTGCTAGCTTTTTTAACAGCTTAATTGAGATATAGGTAAGATATAGTTCATTAGTTAAGATATAGTTCCACTCTTGTGTTCCTGTAAAGGAATACCTGAGGTTGGGTAACTTATAAGAAAAGAGATTTGCTTGGCTCATAGTTCTGCAGACCGTACATGGCACCAGCACCTGCTTCTGGTGAGGGCCTTAGGACGCTTCCAATCATGATGGAAGGCAAAGGGGAGGCAGGCAGAGTGGGAGCAACAGAGAAGGAGGGAACCCAAACTCTTTCAAACAACCAGATCTCATGTGAACTGAGAACTCACTCACCACCAAGGGGATGGTGCTGAGCCATTTGTAAAGGGTCCGCCCCATAATCCCACCATGACCCACCTCCAATGCTGGAGATCACATTTCAACAAGAGATTTGGAGGGGACATCCAAACTATGGATGCCCTCCAATGCCCATATATGGCACCATTTACTCATTTCAAGTGTACAATTCAGGAGACTTAAGTATATTCTTAGATAGGTGCATCTATAAACAGGTGCATACATCATCATGGTCAATTTCAGAACATTTTAATCACCTCAAAAAGAACTTGATACTCTTTAACCATGACCTTCAGCGCTCCCAGTCCCCACCTCTAAGCAGCCACTAATCTACAAAAGTTTAAAGCCAGTCAAATTTAGCAGTGGGGGATCGTATACCAGCTTCAGTGACACTAACGTTAATAAGTTCTGATAACCCATTAACATCAGACCAGCCTCTAATCTTTATTATTTTCTTTGTCTGCTTCTTTTAGGTTTAGCTCTTCTTTTTCTAATGTCTTAAGGTGGAAGTTTAGATTATTGATTTAAAATCTTTCTTCTTTTTTCTTGACTTTAAATTATTTATTTATTTAGTAGAAACAAGGTCTCACTATGTTGCCCAGGCTGATCTCAAAGCCCCAGCCTCAAGCGCTCCTCCTACCTCGGTTTCCCAACGTGAGGAAATTGTAGACATGAGACACAAGCCACTGCACCCAGCCTTTCTTTTTCTTTCCTTTTCTTTTCTTTTTTTGGATACAGAGTCTCTCTTTGTCACCTCGACTGCAGTACAGTGGCACGATCATAGCTCACTGTAGCCTCAACCTTAGCTCAAGCAATCCTCCCACCTCAGCCTCCCAAGTAGCTAGGGACTACAAGCAAGTACCACAATGCCCAGCTAATTTCTATTTTTTTATTTTTGTAAAGACAGGGTCTCACTGTGTTGACCAGGCTGGTCTCAAACTCCTTGCTTCAAGCAATCCTCCCACCTCAGCCTCCCAGTGTGCTGGGATTACAGGTGTGAGGCACTGTGCCTGCCCTTCTTTCTTAACGTAGGCATGACATCTATAAAGTTCCCTCTAAGGACTGCTTGAGCTGAATACCAAAAGTTACAGCATATGGTTTCTTCATTGCCATTCATCTCAGACTCTTTTCAGATTTCCCTTTTGACTTCTTTGACTCAATGATTCTTAGGAAGTGTGTTGTTTGATTTCCACTTATCTACGAGTTTCCCAAATCCTTTCTACTTTGGTTTCTACTTTCATTTCATTGCAGTCACAGAACACACGTTTGTATTATTTCTGTGTTCCGAATTTACTTGTTTGTTTCATGGCCTAGCACATGGCTTATCATGGAAACTGTGCCATGTGCACTTGGGAAGAATGCAGATTCTGTTGTTGCTGGTGGAGTGATCTATAGATGTCTGTTAGGTTTAATTCATTTACAGTGTCGTTTAGGGTCTTTGTTTCTTTGTTGATCTTTTGTCTAGTTGTTCTATCCCTTATTGAAAGTGGAGTATTAACTTTAAAGTCTACAATTATTGTTGAATTGGCTATTTCTCCCTTCATTTCTTTCTGGGTTTTCTTCATGAATTTTGGTACATTCTTAAGTGAATTTATGCTCATAATTGCTATATCTTCTTGAGGAATTGACCCTTTATCATTATAAAGTATCCTTCTTCATTCTTCTTTATCTCTGTCTTTCTTTATCTCTTTATAACAGTTTTTGTTTTAGAGTCTATTTTGTCTGATATCAGTGTAGCCACTCTAGCTTTTATGTGGTGGTCATTTGCATGATCTATCTTTTTTCCATGCTTTTACATTCAGTCTGTTAGTATCTTTGAATCTAACATCTGTCTCCTGTAGACAGTATATAGTTGGATCATGTCTTTTTTATTCTAGTCTGACAATTTCTGTATTTTGATTGTTCATTAACATTTAATGTTATTAATGATATAATTAAATTTATTTCCGACACTTTGCTTTTTATGTTCTATATGTCTCATATCTTTTTTGTTCCTCCATTCTTCCTTTTTATTATTTATTTTTTATTGTATTTGAGCTCTGGGGTACATGTGCACATCCTGCATCCTGTAGGATTGTTGCGTAGGTACGTACATGCCCTGGTGGTTTGCAGTCTCCATCCCCCCAACCCCCATCACCTATGTCAGGCATTTCTACCAGTGTTATCCCTCCACATCCTCCTCATCGCCCGCCCTGCTGTCCCTCCCCTCCCCTCCCACCTAAGCCTGTGAGTGTTGTTCCCTTCCCTGTGCCCAAGTGATCTCATTGTTCATCACTCACCTTTGAGTGAAAACATGTGGTGTTTGGTTTTCTGTTCTTCTGTCAGTTTGCTGAGAATGATGGTTTCTAGATTCATCCATGTCTCTACAAAGGACATGAACTCATCATTTTTTATGGCTGCATAGTATTCCGTGGTGTATACGTGCCACATTTTTTTTGTCCAGTCTATCATCGATGGGCATTTGGGTTGGTTCCAGGTCTTTGCTATCCTAAACAGCACCACAGTGAACATACATATGCATGTGTCTTTATGATAGAATGATTTATAATCCTTTGGGTATATACCCAGTAATGGGATTGCTGGGTCAAATGGAATTTCTATTTCTAGATCCTTGAGGAATCGCCACACTGTCTTCCATAATGGTTGAACTAATTTACACTCCCACCAACAGTGTAAGAGTGTTCCTATTTCTCCACAACCTCTCCAGCATCTGTTGTCTCCAGATTTTTTAATAATCACCATTCTAACTGGTGTGAGATGATATCTCAATGTGGTTTTGATTTGCATTTCTCTAATGACCAGTGATGATGAACATTTTTTCATATGTTTTTTGGCCACATATTTGTCTTCTTTTGAAAAGTGTCTGTTCATATCCTTCACCCACTTTTAAATGGGTTTGTTTTTTTTCTTATAAATCTGCTTTAGTTCTTTGTAGATTCTGGATATTGCCCCCTGGTCTGAAGGGTAGATCGTGAAAATTTTTTCCCATTCTGTTGGTTGCCAGTTTAATGGTTGTTTCTTTTGCTGTGTAGAAGATCTTAAGTTTAATTAGGTCCCATTTGTCTATTTTGGCTTTTGTTCCATTGCTTTTGGTGTTTTAGTCATGAAGTCCTTGCCTGTGCCTATGTCCTGAATGGTTTTGCCTAGGTTTTCTTCTAGGGTTTTTATGGTGTTAGTTCTTATGTTTAAAACCTTAATCCATCTGGAGTTAATTTTTGTATAAGGTGTAAGGAAGGGGTCCAGTTTCAGCTTCCTGCATACAGCTAGCCAGTTTTCCCGACAGCATTTATTAAACAGGGAATCCTTTTCCCATTGTTTGTTTTTGTCAGGTTTGTCAAAGATCAGATGGTTGTAGATGTGTGGCACTGCTTCCAAGGCCTCTGTTCTGCTCCACTGGTCTATATCCCTGTTTTGGTACCAGCACCATGCTGTTTTGATTACTGTAGCCTTGTAGTATAGTTTGAAGTCAGGTAGGGTGATGCCTCCAGCTTTGTTCTTTTTGCTTAGAATTGACTTGGCTATGCGGCCTCTCTTTTGGTTCCATATGAAGTTCAAAGTGTTTTTTTCCGGTTCTGTGAAGAAGGTCATTGGTAGCTTGATGGGGATAGCATTGAATCTATAAATTACTTTGGGTAGTATGGCCATTTTCACAATATTTATTCTTCCTAACCATGAGCATGGAATGTTTCTCCATCTGTTTGTGTCCTCTCTTATTTCCTTGAGCAGTGGTTTGTAGTTCTCCTAGAAGAGATCTTTTACCTCCTTTGTTAGTTGTATTTCTAGGTGTTTTATTCTCTTTGTAGCAGTTGTGAATGGGATTTCGCTCATCATTTGGCTCTCTTTAAGTCTGTTATTGGTGTATAGGAATGCTTGTGATTTCTGCACATTGATTTTGTATCCTGAGACTTTGCCGAAGTTGCTTATCAGCTCAAGGAGGTTTTGGGCTGAGAAAATGGGGTCTTCTAAATATACGATCATGTCGTCTGCAAATAGGAACAATTTGACTTCTTCTTTTCCTAATTGAATACCTTTATTTCTTTTCCTTGCCTCATTGCTCTGGCTAGAACTTCCAATACTATATTGAATAGGAGTGGTGAGAAAGGGCATCCTTGTCTAGTGCCAGATTTTAAAGGGAATGCTTCCAATTTTTGCCCGTTCAGTATGATATTGGCTGTGGGTTTGTCATAAACCGCTTTTATTGTTTTGAGATACATTCCATCAATACCTAGTTTATTGAGAGTTTTTAGCATAAAGGCTTTTGAATTTTGTCAAAGGTCTTCTCTGAATCTATTGAGATGTTCAGGTGGTTTTTGTCTTTGGTTCTGTTTACGTGGTGAATTACGTTTATAGACTTGCGTATGTTGAACCAGCCTCACATCCCCGGGCTGAAACCTACTTAATCATGGTGGATAAGCTTTCTGATGTGCTGTTGGATTCAGTTTGCCAGTATTTTGTTGAAGATTTTTGCATCAATGCTCTTCATGGATATTGGCCTGAAGTTTTCTTTTCTTGTTGAGTCTCTGCTGGGTTTTGGTATCAGGATGATATTAATCCATAAAATGATTTGGGAAGGATTCCTTCTTTTTGAATTTTTTGGAATAGTTTCAGAAGGAATGGTACCAGCTCCTCTTTGTACGTCTTGTAGAATTCAGCTGTGAAGCTGTCTGGACCTGGACTTTTTTTGGTTGGTAGGCTGTTAACTGCTGCCTTGAATTGAGACCTTGTTATTGGTCTATTCAGGGTTTCAACTTCTCATTGGCTTAGTCTTGGGAGTGTGCAAGTGTCCAGGACTTTGTCCATTTCTTCCAGATTGACTGGTTTATGTGCATAGAGTTGTTTGTAGTAATCTCTGATGATAGCTTGTATATCTGAGGAATCAGTGGTGACATCCCCTCTATCATTTTTGTTGCATCTATTTAATTTTTCTCTCTTTTCCTTTTTATTAGTCTAGCTACCAGTCTATTTTGTTGATCTTTTCAAAAAGCCAGCTCCTGGATTTATTGATTTTTTGAAGAGTTTTTTTTGTGTGTATATCTCTATCTCCTTTGGTTCTGCTCTGATTTTAGTTATTTCTTGTCTTCTGCAAGGTTTTGAGTTTTTTGTTCTTGCTCCTCTAGCTCTTCCAATTTTGATGATAGGGTGTCGATTTTAGATCTTTCCTTGTTTCTCATGTGGGTGTTTATTGCTATAAATTTCCCTCTAGACATTGCTTTAAATATGTCCCATAGGATCTGGTACATTGTGTCTTCAATCTCATTGGTTTCAAAGTACGTTTTTATTTCTGCCTTCATTTCATTGTTTATCCATTTGTCATTCAGGAGCAAGTTGTTCAGTTTCCATGTAATTGTGCAGTTTTGAATGTTTTTCTTAATCCTGACTTCTAATTTGATTGCTCTGTGGTCTGAGAGACTGTTTGTTATGATTTCCATTCTTTTGCATTTGCTGAGGAGTGATTTACTTCCAATTATGTGGTCAGTTTTGGAGTAAGTGCAATGTGGTGCTGAGAAGAATATGTATTCTGTGGATTTGGTGTGGAGTGTCCTGTAAATGTCTATTAGGTCTGCTTGGTCCAAATCTGTGTTCAAATCCTGGATATCCTTGTTGACTTTCTGTCTCGTTGATCTGTCCAGTGCTGTCAGTGGAGTGTTAAAGTCCCCCACTATTATTGTGTGGGAGTCTAAGTTTCTTTGTGGGTAGTTAACAACTTGCTTTATGTATCTGGGTGGTCCTGCACTGGGTGCATATATATTTAGGATAGTTAGTTCTTCTTGTTGCATTGATACTTTTACCATTATATAATGCCCTTCTTTGTCTCTTTTGATCTTTGCTGGTTTAAAGTCCTTTTTATCAGAGACTAGGATTGCTACCCCTGCTTTTTTTTTTTTTTGCTCTCCATTTACTTGGTAAATCTTCTTCCATCCCTTTATTTGAAGTCTATGTGAGTATTTGCATGTGAGATGGGTTTCCTAAATATAGCACACCGACGGGTCTTGACTTTTTATCCAGTTTGCCAGTCTGTGTCTTTTGATTGGGGCATTTAGGCCATTTACATTCAACGTTAGTATTGTTATGTTTGAATTTGATCCTGCCATTTCTTTACTGGCTAGTTGTTTTGCCTGTTAGTTGATGTGGCTTCTTCACTGCATTGCTGTTCTTTACCATTTGGTACATTTTTAGAGTGGCTGATGCTGGTTGTTCCTTTCCATGTTTAGTACTTCCTTCAGGAATTCTCATAAGGCAGGTCTTGTAGTAATGAAATCTCTCAGCAATTGCTTGTCCGTAAAGGATTTTATTTCTCCTTCACTTATGAAGCTTAGTTTGGCCAGCTATGAAATTCTGGGTTGAAAATTCTTTTCTTTAAGGATGTTGAATATTGGCCCCCACTCCCTTCTAGCTTGCAGGGTTTCTGCTGAGAGATCCGCTGTGAGTCTGATGGTCTTTCCTTTGTGGGTGACTCAGCCTTTCTCTCTGGCTGCCCTTAGGATTTTTTCCTTCATTTCAACCCTGGTGAATCTAACAACTATGTGCCTTGGGGTTGCTCTTCTTGAAGAATATCTTTGTGGTGTTGTCTGTATTTCTTGGATTTGAATGTTGGCCTGCCTTGTTAGGTTGAGGAAGTTCTCTTGGATAATATCTTGAAGAGTGTTTTCCAGCTTGGATTCATTTTCTCTGTCACATTCAGGTATGCCTGTGAAGCGTAGATTAGGTCTTTTCACATAATCCCATATTTCTTGGAGGCTTTGTTCATTTTTTTTTACTTTTTTTTTCTCTAATCTTGCCTTTTCATTTTATTTCATTGATTTGATCTTCTATGTCTGATATCCTTTCTTCTGCTTGATCAATTCAGTTGTTGAAACTTGCATATGCCTCGTGAAGTTCTCGTGCTCTGTTTTTCAGTTCCATGAAGTCATTTATGTTCTTCTCTAAGTTGGTTATTCTAGTTAGCATTTCGTCTAACCTTTTTTCAACATTCTTAGTTTCTTTGAATTGGGTTAGAACATGGTCGCTTAACTCAGAAAGGTTTGTTATTACCCACTTTCTGAAGCCTGCTTTGTCGATTCATCAGATTCATTCTCTTTTTTTGATCCCTTGATGGAGAGAAGTTGTGATCCTTGGGAGGGGAGGAGGTGTTCTGTTCTTTGATGGTTTCATCCTTTTGGCACTGTTCTCTTCCCATCTTCATGGATTTACCTCCCTTTCATCTCTGAAGCTGGTGATTTCAGGAGGAGTCTCCGGGAGGATGTTTTTCTGTTGAGGTTGGAGCTGTATCTTTGTTGGCCTGTAGAGGGCGCTGCTGGGCTCCCGGGTCAGTCAGGTGGCCGGGCGGGTGGGCCCTCCCTGGGGTTTGTCTGCCGGCGAGAGCGGCCCCGCCTGCCCAATGGCGTCTCTCCTTCCCGGGCTGGACCTTCCCGGCCGGGGTCAAGCTGGGGTATCTGCTGCCAAGCGCTCTGGGAGGCCTGCAGTTTGAATTTTGCGGAGGTGGGGCCTGCCCGGCCCTGTGGTCTGTTTTCCTGCTCTCTGCTCTGCCTCCCTGTGCCGGACGGTGCGCCCCGCTGCCCTTAGTCCAGACTCCCGCCCAGGTCCCTGCCGCAGCCCCCGCCTGGGAGGCCGCTGCCGCTCAGGTCTGCACCCGCCACCCACGGCGCCCCACGTGTGGCAGGGCGCCCGGGACCGTGGGTTGCAGGAAGGATGAGGTATGCACAGGATCCGATTCGGAGCACGAGGGGGGAAGTCCCCCCACCCTCCGAGCCGGCTGCACGTGTCAGGTGGGGCGCACCCCCTCCATCTCCATTTGCCCCCTGGGCGTCTTTTGCCCTGTGGCTCCTTCCCTGGGCCTATTTTGAGAGCCCTACCTGTCCCACGGAAACGAACCGGCAATCGTGAAGTCCTCTAGCCCTCGGGGTCTCCCTCACTGGGAGCTGCATTCCGGAGCTGGCTTCTCTCTGCCATCTTGGCGCTGCCCCCCCCATTCTTCCTTTACTGTTCATTTGTATTAAGTGAATCTCTTCGAACGTAGCATTTTAACTTCTTTACTAATTTTTTTCCACTATGTTCTTTTAGCTTTTTAAATGATGGCTCTGAGTTTACCCTATACATCTTGTCAGAATCCGCTTCTGATTTACAGTATTAATAGGTTAATTCCAATAATATGTAGAAACATTATGCTTATATAGCTATATTCTCTTTTCCCCCTTCTTTGTTGGAAAATCATTATCATACATATTAGATCCATTAATTTTACAAACCCAACAATACATTTTGTTTTACCATCTGTCCAGTAGACCTTTGCTTTCACATACCTCCTTTGTGCATTACTGGCAAATATATATATATCCTACATATTTATATATTATAGACCCCAAAATATATTATATACATATTATTTTATACTAACTTTTAAAGTCAGTTAAGAGAGGGGAGAAAAATTTGCATTTAAACTATCTTTTATAATTACATAGCTACCGGTGGTGTTTGTTGTGTGTGAATTCACATTACCTTTTGTGGTCATTTTTTTCTCAGCCTGAAAACCTTTTACTATTTCTTGTAAGGCAGTCTGCTAGCAACAAATTCTCTCACATTTTGTTTATCTGGGGAAGTCTACATTTTGCCTTCATTTTTAGAAGGAAGATTTGCTGGATATAGAATTCATTTATAGTTGTTGTGGGTTTTTTTTATAGAGTCATTTTTCTCTTGTTACTTTCAAGATTTTCTCTGTATCTTTAATTCAGCATTTGTACTATGACATCGGTTTAGTATCTCTTTGCATTTATTCATCCTACTTGAAGTTTGTTGAGCTTCCTGGATGTGTAAGTTATTGTTTTTCAATAAACTTGGGAATACTATGAACAACTCTATACCCACAAATTTTGATAACGTAGATAATATGGGCCAACATTTTGAAGGACGCAGTCTAGCAAAACACAAGAAGAAACAGAAAATCTGAATAGGCTTATATTTATTAAAGAAATCAAATCAATAATAACCTTCCAAAATAGAAAGCACCAGGCCCAGATGGTTTCATTGGTGAATTCCACCAACACTTCAGGAAGAAATTATACCAATTCCCTTATAAACTCTTTTAAAAGACAGATGAAGAGAGAATACTTCCTAACTCATTTGATGACACTACCATTATCCTAGTATCAAAAGCAGAAAAAGACATTACAGGAAAATAAAACTACAGACCAATATCTATCAATAAATTTGGGGAGTTTTCAGCCACTAGTTCTTCAGGAAAAAAAAAAAATTGAGACAGGGTGTTGCTCTTTCACCCAGGCTTGAGTGCAGTGGCACGATCATAGCTTACTGCAGCGTAGATCTTCTAGGGGTAAAAACACGTCCCACCTCAGCCTTCTGAATAGCTGGGACTACAGGTGCACATCACCATCCCCAGCTAAATTTTATTTTTATTTAATAGAGATGAGGTCTCACTAGGTTGCGAAGCTGATCTCAAACTCCTGAGCTCAAGTGATCCTCCCACATCATCTTCAAAGATTCTTCTGCTCTTTTCCCTCCTTTTCTTCTGATAGCTTCTTCATTACATGTATGTTGGTGCACTTAATGGTGTCTCATGTCTTCTGAAGTGCTGTTCACTTGTCGTTATTATTTTTTCTCTCTGTTCTTCAGCTTACGTAGTCTCTATTGATCTATCTTCAAGTTCACATATTCTTTCTTCTGCCAGTTCAAATCTACTTTTGAGCCCCTTTAGTGAATATTTCCTTTCAATTATTGTATTTTCAATTCCAGAATTTCCATTAGATTATTCTCTCTCTCTATTGATATTCTGTATTTGATGCAACATGGTCATCATACCTTCATTTCACTCTGTGAACATGCTGATAACAGGTCTTTTGAGATCTTTTTTCATTTTTTTTGAGACAGGGTCTCACTTTCTCACCCAGGCTGGAGCACAATGGCATGATCACAGCTCCGCAGCTCACTACAGCCTCAATCTCCTGGGCTCAAGTGATCCTCCCACCTCAACCCTGCAAAGCACTGAGAGGACAGGCACACCCAGCCTATGTCTTATCATTCTTAAAGGTGGTTTCTTTTTCTTGTTTTTTTTCAAGTGTATGGATCATATTATACTTTCTTGTTTGTTTGCATGCCTTTTATTTTTTGTCAGCAACTGGACATTTTAGATAATGTATTCTGCTAACTCTGGGTATTGGTCTTCCGCTCCTCCAGAACTTATTATTGGTATTTGCTTACTGATTTTTCTTTTTGGTGACTAGCTGGTTTATTTTCATGAAGTAATGTTGACACTTTAACAAGGTAGGGGCAGTAAAAAAAATTGTGTATAACCTTTGATGTCCCAAAACTTTACTAACAGCCTACCATTGACCAGAAGCCTTACTGACAACATAGCTAGTCAATGAACATATATTTTGTATGTTATATGTATTATATACTACACTCTTACAAAAAATAAGTTAAAGAAAAGAACATTTTATTAAGAAAATCCTGAGGAAGACAAAACCCATTTACTGTCCATTAGGTGGAAGTAGATCATCATAAAGGTCTTCATCCCCATCATCTTCATGTGGACTCTGCTGAGGAGGAGGAAGAATAGGGGTCAGTCTTGTCTCAAGGCTGGCAGAGGTGGCAGAAAATTCATGCGTAGGTGGACTCACAAAGCTCAAACCTGTGTTGTCCAAGGGTCAACTGTGTATTTGTCCTCCCACAGTGTTAAGCCTCTTCTATTGCTCCCTAAAGAAGTTCAGCTTTGGATATACCCACCGTTTGCTGGGATGACAGTGGCTTTGCTAGGGCTCTCTGGCTCTTCCCTAACCACATCCAGCTGTTAAGCTCCATTAATTGGTGGTCAGTTGCTCTATTGTTTTCGACAACGTCCTGGGGCATTCCACAAACTAATCCAATTAAATCCCGGCTCCTTTGAAAGAATAGTTTCTGAGGTCAGTGTTTGCTGTTTGTTCTGAACCCAGAAGGTTGCCTTCCTGGTGGTTTACTCTGGGTCCTCTCCTGCAGACTAGCTTTTCCCCAACTGCCCTTCACCACAACCTCCGCTGTGTTTCGAAAGCATCCTTAGGCTTGCTTTTCTCCAAGCTCTGTTGAAAATGAAGTCCGTTCCTTTGGGAAGAGATTAAGAATTATCTTTTATTCTGAACTGCTTCTTCTCCCCTTCCTGGCAACAAAATATCTGAACCAGAGCTCTGGAGCTGGGGTGGAAATGATGGCAAGCTTTTCTCAGAGTGACCCCCACTCCCACCTTCCCCTTCCGGGAGCTTGGTGCTTGGTGGAGGAGTTGCGGGTATAGTGATCTTCTTAACTTCATGAAAACACCACTTCAAGAGCCAGGGCAAAAGTGACCAGGGCCACAATCTTCTCAGCATGTCACACCCAAGGTAGAGCCTCCTTCCATGAGGAGGGGTAGGGGTGGCAGCCCCCAGCTCTCAAGCATTCATGTGAGATAGCCTCAGCAGCCGGGGGCTGGGGGAAGGATGGAGAACACTGCCATCCCACTCCTCCCTGGAAGGAGGCCCTCTGTGCTGGGAGGAGAAGAGACCTGTGTTTTGACAGTAGCTGTCTGGAGGGAAATTGCCACCCTGCTGAGCTGGGAGTAGGGAGGAAAGAAGTGGTCTTGGTTCGAATCCCACAGATTCACCTCTCCTACCAAATTAGCAAATCTTCTTGAATCCAGCTTCTTTCCTTTGCTATTTTTCCTTGAGACTATTCCAGAAGCCCTAAATGGCTGTTTTCACCAGTTTCCATGGAGGGGTGGGTCAGGGGGCTCCTCATACTGTCATGCTGGAAACTGATCTTACTCAGAGTAATTTTTTTATAGCATTTTAGGTTTGGGGGTACATGTGAAGAACATGGAAGATTGTTGCATAGGTACACACGTGGCAGTGTGATTTGCTGCCTTCCTCCCCTTCACCTATATCCGGCATTTCTCCCCATGCTATCTCTCCCCAACTCCCCACCCCCTGCTGTCCCTCCCGTATTTCCCCCCATCAGACCCCAGTGTGCAGTGCTCCCCTCCCTGTGTCCATGTGTTCTCATTGTTCAACACCCGCCTATAAGTGAGAACATGCAGTGTTTGATTTTCTGCTCTTGTGTCAGTTTGCTGAGAATGGTGTTTTCCAGGTTCATCCATGTCCCTACAAAGGACAAGAACTCATTGTTTTTGATGGCTGCATAGTATTCCATGGTGTATATGTGCCACATTTTCCAGAGTAATTTTAAGTAAGTAGCTATTATCAATACCATTTTGCATAAGTAACAAGGACATAGCTTTCTAGCATAGCCTTCTTCATGGTGATATAGGAGACTAGAAATGAGATGTTGATGTCCCAACCCCAGTACCCGTGAACGAGGCCTTATTTGGTAATAGAGTCTGTAGATGTCTGAAGATGATATACTGGCATCCCTAATCCAATCACTGCTGCCTTTATGAGAAGAGGAAAATGCAGACACAGACAGACATGCAGTGCGGAGGCCACATGATGACTGAGGCTGGAGCGATGCAGCGACAAGCCACGGAAGCCACGGAAGCCACGGACTGCGGAAAACACCAGAGACTTCAAGAGACAAAGAAGGATTCTCCCCTAGAGACTTCAGAGAGAGTATGACACTGCTGACATCTCAATTTCGCACCTGTGGCCTCCAGAACTATAAAATGATAGATTTTTATTGTTGTGAGCCACCCAGCTTGTGACGCTGTTACGGCAGCCCTAAAAAGCGAATACAGGGGTCATTTGGTAGCATCGCCTGGTGGGTGGCCAGCTTGAAAGGAGTTTCCAGAAAACCATCCGGAAGGGTCACCCCCATTCTGATTCCCATTTAACATCATTGCTTTTCCTTCTTTGTTGCACAATCTGGTTGTATGGGGAGATTGTTAACCTACTTTATCAGTTCCTTCTGGAATTTGGGGAATTCTTGGTTTCTAGAAACTTATTTTTAAAAATACATTTTAACCATCATACCCCATAATATACAATAACCCCATCTCACTGTTTAACAAGGCAATAATTAGTCCCCATGTTGGCCTATCTTCCAAGGCCCCTATTCGAATTCTCTTTGCTTTGGTGACTGGGTTACTGCCCTATAAAACAGCCCAGCAGTGCTCAGAGTTGCAGGGTGGGGGCCGGCCAGAAGTCTGACTAACCAACACCTTTCCCCCCCATATTTGGCATATTTTTATTCTTGGCGGCAGTACATAAAACACACTGTTTGCAACATTTATATTTTTTCTAACACCTAATAATTTACTCTTTTATGGTGTAGAAGCTGTTGCTACAGACCTTTTTTCAATTTATTTCTCACATCTCTGTGTCTCTCTACAATATGACTGATTCCCAAGACCCAGTGAAATGTAAGACTGCCCGCACTGATGCACGTAATGGCGATAAGAAAGTTTCCGATCGAAGGCCGTGATGGAGTGCCTTAGACAACTAACGGTAGCTGTTGCGTCTTAAATTCATCTCTGAATGCTACTCGAAAGTGATGATTATTTTATGATGCTGAGCACTCAAAGATTTGAGGAACCTCTGAGTCATTTTGTACTGCTAAGGATGTTGGACCGCAAGAAAAAATGTAAGAAAAAAAAGGTGGGGGAGCGAAGAGGGGAGGATGCCCCCAAAGAGTGACTGTTGAGAAGACCATTAGCACTTCTGCCCCATATCTGCCAGACTTCTTTTTTGTTGTTTCATTTTTTGGGTTTTTTGTTTGTTACTTTTGGAGACAGGACTTCACTCCACCGCCCAGGCAGAAGTACAGTGATGCAGTCACAGCTCACTGCATCTTCAACTTCCCAGGCTCAAGCCATCCTCCCGCCTCAGCCTCCTGAGTAGCTGGGACCACAGGCACATGCCACCACCATGGATAATTTTTCAAAGACTTTTTGCAGAGACAGGGTCTCATCATGTTGCCCAGGCTGGTCTCCAACTCCTAGCCTCAAGTGATCCTCCCGCCTCAGCCTCCCAAAGTGCTGGGATTACAGGCGTGAGCCCCTTGCCCGCCTCTGCTGTACTTCTTAGGAGAATGGGCAACATCCACACAAAGAAAATTGATGTCCAAAGAAAAGGCAACCTGACAGTGAAATGAGTGCTCTAAGTCCAAGAGCATTTTAATGAGTTGGTGTGTAAGGTGTGTAAGTGAGACTATGTGTGTGTACTTGACAGCATGTTGTCTGTATGTGTTTATCACTAGCATTTGAGCATGGCTGGAAGGCGCAGAGTCTTCTCATCCAACTTCCATCTCAGGATCACCACCCTGGCTTTCTCTGCCCTTCCTTTTCTACCTCTTCAGCGGCAACATAGAGCACCCCTTAGTTAGTAACCTGCTGGGCACTCCCTCAGGTGCCGTTCAGCCACGTCGTTGTCATATGGCTTACAAATCTAAGAAAACATGTTCTAATATGTCTCCATGGTACTTGCATGGCTTTGATTTGTAAAAATGATCGTTTGTGTTTCCTTGGGCATGCATTTAGAAGCAGGACACCCAGCCAGTGACAAGAGTTCCACTTCTGTTATTCTCCCACCATGCCGCTCTTCCGTTAGAGTCTTGGGAGGCCTAAACCCACAATGGATTGAAATTCTCCTCTCATTCCTAAAAGACTAAGAAAGACCCAGACTGAGTAAGATCTTGACGCCCAGGTTGAATATTTTGTAGATAACATGGAAGCTTAGGTTTTTGTTTTCGTTTTTTTAATTATCTGGCAGTGGTGGACAGGACTGATTAAAGTGAGGAGAAGAAACTGGAAGCAGACAGAAGAATGTGTGCAGAACCTGTGGCTGTAACCGGAGCAAGAGGCAGGAACAGCATGAACGAAGTCGGCCGGTGGAAGCAGACAGTGAGGGGGATTCTGCGCGGAGACATCGTCGGGGCTGTGCCTGCTGGACCTTGGGAGCCACAGAGAGGCGGGAGCAGGCAGTGGCGTGGAGCCTCGAGCCTGACCAGCAGGAAAGTGAATTAGAAAGTGTTCCTAAAAGTAGCACAAGTTTGCATTTGAAAAGCGCCTGCAGAACCTTCCCAGCCTCAAAGCCAGAACTGCCTTCCTACGGGGTTAGGCACCACAAGAGCTTAGCATCCATTTCAGCATCGTCCATTTCTTAGCCACAAAAGCTAAGCATGCATTTCAAAGCCCTGGGGGGATATAGCAGCACAGTCGGGTAACGCTAAGGTCAGTCCTTTGGGAACCAGGAAAAACACCCATGTATTTGTTTCTTTGGTGGCAGCCCCTCTCCCCAGGCTCTGGGTAAGTGCCATAGCAGAAACTAAGAGCACCCTGACCTCTCAATGGAGCAGGGTGTCTGCCTCTTCTCCCAGACCATGTCTTGAGCAGGCAGGCGGGGCCCCCTATTTCACAAAGTGGATCTCATGGCAGTGTCATAAATAAAGGGTCCCAAGAAGGATTGTGCCACTTGCCAGACATCAGTCCTGTCTCTGCTACACCTGACAATCTGCCCTTCCTGCTAGACCTGCTTAGGTCAGACTTCAAACTTACAAATGAATGGAGCATGCCCCTTTCCTGGCCACCTTGTGCGCCTGGCCTTTTCGCCCACCTTCTGCCCTGGATTATTTTCTTTCTCTAGATTCAAGGCCATCAAGAGTTGATTAAGGTCCCAGTGAAAATAACATGGGAGGAAGGGGGCAGTCACTGTGGCCTGGCTGAAATAACTGGCCAGGACTTCGCATGCGGGCACAGGCCCTCTTTTATACGGTTCTCCACCCACCCACACCCTGCACCACTGGACCTGCCTAGAAGCTCTTTTCTTAGTTGTGCCACATGTCATCAAAACTGAACAAAGGGCTAAGACATTGGGGAAAATACCCCTTTGTCGTCTCCTGGCCCCTCCTTCCTCGTTTGGCCAAAATGTGACCTTTACCTGCCAATGTTGGTCAGTCAGACACCTGAGTGGGAATTTCAATAAGAAATTCAGAGCCTTCTGGTTAAACCAGTGAAGTCTAAGCCACGGACTCAAAAGACAGCTAAGCTCCCCATGGTGCCAGCAGAGTAGGGAATATGGGAGGTGCCCACTCAAATGAATGAACCTCAGCCATGGCAGACTACAGCTCACCCTGCTGTCCTGTCCTCGGCCTCCAGGCTTTGACCCAGGGCTGGATAGGAACCGGAGCAGGATGCCCAGGCATTGCATCTGGTCTCCCCAACAAGATGCTCAGTACGTAGGGGTCCAACTTTCAGTCTCCAAGTGTGAGCATACAGAGCAATCTCACAAAGAACCTTCTCACTGGGAAGGAAACGGCTTACACATTAACATGAGTGCACTTACACAAAGAATAGCTGGCAACCTCGCAGTGCTGGGGACAAGTCCCAGCAGCCAGTTGTGCCTTGTTAGGGGCTCATTGATTTTGGGTGGCCTGGATTCCATTGTCACCAATGATACGATCATATGGGCCACGTTCCAAATGCCTCTGGCTGTGTTCAGAGGATGAGAAGGGGGAGAGTTAAACAAACCCCCATGCAGAATCTGAAGGCTTTATTCATCCACCCTGGCACTGCTTTGCCCACTGAATAAAACATTCTGTACCCAAGGGCAAGCCCAGGCCCCAGCTGGTACCGTTCCCAATGTCCCACAGGCCTCCAGGCTGCCCTTCAGCACAGACTCCTCCAGAAGACTGTGCTCCGGGGCCGCCAAGGCTCCAGCTCCAAGGTGCAAACTCAGCCCCAAGTGCCGAGGGAGTGGCTGTCTCTGCAGGGCACTGTCTGTGAGTCCTTGATCCCTGTCTTCACTAACAATCCCAGGAAACTGCCTGTGAATAAAAGCCCTCCCGGCCCTGGGGAAGAAGCAGGCACAGCTGGCTCAAATTGTCCAGCTGAAGACAAAGCTCAGCCTGGAAGGGACACAGCTCGGTCACCACCATGCCAGCTCTTCCTCTTATATATACATTTAAGGGCAGGGCTCTGAAGCCCCACTGCCCCCTAGACCTACCTTTTCTCCATTGTGACCACAGAGGGTTTTTTTGGTTTTTTGTTTTTTGCTTTTTTGAGGCAAAGGGATAACTTACAGCAATGGTTACTCTTTCAGAGGAGTGCCCAGAACTGTCTGCTATGGGAGCTTTTCCTCATTCAGCACAATTTCAAACTTGGTAGTTTTCACAAAGACATGGCTGACTATTTTAATCCTTGGTAAAAGTCTGGCATATTCAGAGTTACTGAAACCCAGGAGCGGTGTCTTAACGCTTTGGAAACTAGCAGGGGTTGCTTTATTTCCCATTCTGGATTCTACACTGAAAGTGAGGGATCTTATGCAGATCCTAACACACACTCTGCCCTTCCCCAAATCCAAATGAAAGGCACAGTCATTTCACTGGAAATATGGTAAGCAGTTAGGAGACAATGGGATTGTCCCCAGTGTGGGGTGAGGGTGGATAAGAAACACACAGGTGGGCTGGTTAATGATGTCAGCAGTTGTGGCTTATGGAGATTTGGGTAAGCATGATGAATTGCACACAGTCATTTGTCTCTACTCCCTCCCACCCCCCACAAAAGTGACAGGAAAGAGATGAAAAGACATTGGCTCACAACAGCAAAGAGAACATGAAAGGAGTCACAGCAGAGAGAGGTCAACTGAACAACTGCAAAAGGAAGTCAGATCTAGCAGTGAATAACTGAGCAGACCACAGGATGCAGAAAGCTCGCACTGCAGGGGCTGGGGCAGGAGCTGCTGGGCGGGTCCACAGCACAGAACCCAGGGAGTCTTAGGAAGTAGAAGTGTAGGGCATTGCTCGTAGGGAGGATCCCAGTGTTCATTGAAAATCTATAAAAGAATAAGTCAGAAATTCCCTTGCCTAACTCACTCAGGAATGGGCCACCCCTCCCTCATCCAGAAGAAGACAAGGGTGGGGGACAAAGGAAAGGAAGTCCAAGCTCTCGATCCAGCTCTAGGTGAAAACAGTGGGGTGTGATAAAAATCAAGCCCCTGTGGCAGCCCCTTTCCTCACTTGGCTGTGAACTAAGCCAGGCTCAGGAAATTAGAGAATTCCTCTCTGGGGAAACTCATCAACCCTAGATATATGACTTGCAGATAATAATGTTTAAGAGTTTCTCAACAAAACAGCCAATTTCCTTCTGGGAAGCCCTACCAAAAGAAAAACCCTTGGATGCAGAGTTTCCAATAACCTTATATATTTGGTTGGTTGGTTGGTTGTTTATTTTTCAAGTTTTGAGACAGGGTCTTGTGGTATCACCCAGGCTGGAGCACGGCAGGGTGATCATGGCTTACTGTCACCTTCACTTCCCAGGCTCAAGCCATCCTCCCACCTCAGCCCCCCAAGTTGCTGGGTCTACAGGCTTGTGCCATCATGCCCAGCTAATTTTACAATTTTTTGTAGAGACAGGTCTTGCTTTGTTACTCAGTCTTGTCTCGAACTCCTGGGCTCCAGCAAACCTCCCACCTTGGCCTCCCAAGGTGCTGGGATCATAGGCATAAGCCACCACACCTGGCCTTCAATCATGTTTTTAGTCTAGTCATTTGCCCTTTAAATATGAATGAATTCAGGATTAGCCGATATTTCAAGAAAGTTTTTATGAAGAAAGAAAGAAATCAACAGAATAAAGGAATGAGAAATAATATAGAGAACAAGATACCTTTATAAAATTTGTAATTCCTTTTTTAGTGAAAAAGGGAGATGTTGCATCCATAAAACAAGATCAAGGTACCATATGAAGAGGAACACATAAAAATGATAAAACTTCATCATAAAAATTGGAAGGCAAAGAGGATCTCTGATGCTAGAATCATAAGGATTTTGCTTAAGAATTGCTTACAATGTTTTCCAGATCCTGAATTCCAGCAGAACAGCTGACATCAACCAGTGTGAAAACCCTTACAGAAGAACTACATCAGTATGAGAATAAGTTTCTTCATCTTCTCTTCCCATAACTTTACCTGAATTCTTCAATCAATCAATGATCCCCACACCTCAGCCCACTCCAAACCCCATAACATCCCAAACTCCTCAGGGAGGTGGATGTGAGGTTTCCTCCCATCTCATTCAGCTGCCTTATAATTATTATATCTGTTCTCTGCTACTCCCTGACATCTCAGCATATTGACTTGCTGTGCATTGGGCAAATGAGTCTATTACAAGAGTCTGTGATAGACTCAACTACTGTAGTTGACAACAGATCACCTTGGAATTTCAGAATACTGGGAAAAGTGAGAAAACTCTAAATCTTCTGGAGAGAATACCAGAACCACACAAAGGAGCAGTGTATTAGTCCATTATTACACTGCTAATAAATACATACCCAAGACTGGGTAATTTATTAAGAAAAAGAGGTTTAATGAACTCATTTCCACATGGCTGTGGAGGCCTCACAATCATGGCAGAGGGCAAAGGAGGAGCAAAGACACTTCTTACATGGCAGCAGGCAACAGAGCATGTGCAGGGCAATTTCCCTTTATAAAACCATCAGATCTCATGAGACTTATTCATTATCACAAAAACGACACAGGAAATTCTGCCGTCATGGTTCAATTACCTCCCACAACATGGGGGGAATATGGAAGCTATGATTCAAGATGAGATTTGGGTGAGGACACTGCCAAACCATATCAAGCAGGAATTAGAATGGTACTGGGGTTTTCAAGAGCAACACTGGAAGCCAGAAGAGTGATGCCTTCAAAATCACTTCCAACTTGGCATCTTTAATACCCCCACCCACAATGTGAAAACATTTTACTTTCAATAAAAATGTGAAAGTAGGATAAACACATTTTCAGACATGCCAGTCTCAAAATATTTATTAAAACACCACTACTTTTTATTGATTTTATTTTCAGGAAACTGGTGGAGGTTGTGCTTCATCAAGCAAGAAAACACACCAGGAATGAGGAAGACGTAGGAACAGGAACTGGGCATCCAACAAAAACGAGAATTCCCAGGGTGATGGAGAAGACCCCTCGGTTGATAACAGCTCTATAGCTGTCGTAAGAAAGCACCAGTCCATACTGGAAGAGAAAAGCTCTAGAAAAGATATGGGAAATAAATATAGTGTAAATGGAGAACTGAGTAAAATATCTGATAGATTTAAACAGAAATCCCTAGGAAGATAATCACCAAGAAAAACAGGAGTCACATAGATTACCTGATGTATTGAAATGTTTTGAGAGATGTATACTCTGGCTAAGCATTTGAGAATAAATAAATGACAGGTACGTTTCACAATAGGAAATGAAAATTTAGGCAACTGGTAACTCCCAGAGAAACAAAGCAGTGATCATGAAAGAAAAGAAAAACAAAGTACACTATTACACTTAGTGGTTTATATAATCATGATATCGTAAAAACAGAACTTTGATTTAACCAAAAATTAAGCTGTAGAGATAACTATATTGGGAGAGTATGGAGAGGGAGTCTAAATAAAAGCAGCCAAAGTTTATATTTTATGGTGAGAAGTTAATTGACATCTAAAACTGTAAAGTTAGGAATTGCAATGGAAACTTGTTACTTCACAGTATGGACATAAACATCAGAAGAAAGAACTAAAAGAGTTAAAATGTTTGCCAGAGGAGCGGGAATGAGGGTGAGTGAGGTGAGTGGACAAAGACTACTTTGGTTTTGTGTTGTAAAATCCATTCACTTTTAAAACTATATTAAACTATGTTGATATGTTGATAAAAATTAAAATTAAAATGTTCAGTGTCTGTGACTTTGACATTTAGGAAACAATGCTATCAGCATTTTTTAAAGTACTTGTTAAATACTTGCTCACACAGAGCAAGTTTTAAGCACCAGAACAATGATTTATACTGCATCACTCCTGAGAAAATGTGGGTTGACCATAATGAGATGTCACCTCACATGTATTAGAGGGCCATTATCAAGATGAAAGATAGTAAGTGTTGATAGAATTTGGAGAAAAGGGAATTCTTGCACACTTTGATTTAACCAAAAATTAAACTGTAGAGATTACTACATTGGGAGAGTGTGGAGAGGGAGTCTAAATAAAAGGAGCCAAAATTTGTATTTTATGGTGAGAAGTTAATTGACATCTAAAACTGTAAAATTAGGAACTAGCAATGTAAACTTGGGGCACACTGTTGGTAGAAATGTAAAATAGTGCAACCATTACAGAAAAGAGTCAGGTGACTCCTCAAAAAATTAAAAATAGAATGACCATGTGATCCAGCAATTCCACTGTGGGCATGGGAAATGAAACCAGTATGTCTAAGTATGTCCAAGAGATATCTGTTACCCCTATGTTCATTGAAGTGCTCTTCACAATAACCAAGATGAGGAATCCACCTAAGTGTCCATTAACAGATGAATGAATGAAGAAAATGTGGTGCATGTGTGTATATGTGGAGTGTGTGTCCACATGCGTGCGCGCGCACACACACACACACACACACACACACACACAGGAATAATATTCAGCCTTAAAAAAATAAGGAAACCCCATCGTTTTCTGACTATATGGGTGAACCTGGAGGTTATCATGTTAACTGAAATAAGCCAAGCACGAAAGACAAATACCTCAAGATCTCACTCATATGTGGAATCTTAAAAAGCCAAACTCAGAGGAGCAGAGAATAGAATGGTGGGCACCAAGGACTGGTGGGGGAGGGATGCTGGGAAGATGTTTGTTTGCTAAAGGATACAAAATGTTGATTAGATAGGTGGAATAAGTTCAAGAGATCTGTTGTACAAGGTGGCGACCCCATTTAATAACAATGTATTGCATTCCTGAAAATTGCTAAGAGAATATATTCTAATTGTTCTCACTGCAAAAAGATAAGTATGTGAGGTAATGTATGTTAATTGCTCTGATTTAGTCATTCTACAGTGTATACACACTTTAAAACGATGATAAATATATATAATTTTCATTTGCAAATTGAGAGTAAATTATAAAGGAAAATACGTTTTGACGTACAGTGTCAGTTTTATTTAAAAGACAGCTATAGAGCACTTACTGTGCTCCTGTGACTGCAGAGGGGACTGAGGATAGAAAGGCAAAAAAGTTCCCTCTTTACACCTTAAGATCCTAGAATCTGGTTGTGCAGGCAAAGCCTTGTGGTAAGCTCAGGGCTGGGGAGGAGCTGATGGCATTGTGGGAGAAGCTCAAGACGGGGAAGGGGCCCACAGAACTGTGGGAGAAGCTCAGTGCTGGGAGGAGCCCAGGGCATTGTGGGAGAAGCTCAGGGCTGGGGAGGAGCCCAAGGCACTGTGGGAGAAGTTCAGTGCTGGGAGGAGCCCATGGCATTGTGGGAGAGGACACAGGACAGTCTAAGGTGGTCATTTTAAGTACTTCATGTGCTTTCTAAGCAACGCGCATTATTAACATTACCCAAGTGAGACACATTTTTGCTGCCTGCGTTATTTTGGATCTGCACATAATTTTATTCATATGTAATGCTTATATAACATATAAGTAATTATATATGTAACTTATATATGTAATGCTTATATATGTAAAAATACAACAGTTTTTTAAAATGTCTATTAAAGCTGGGTTAGCCTCTGAAGGTGTTATTTGCCCCTCCAGAATTTCATTTTCAGCAATAAGTTCTATCAAACACAGAGAGAATTGTTAGACATGTGATTGCACTCTAGAGCTGAGAATAAAGGATTACATTATGACCCAAATATTTGTTAGAACCACAGCAGCTAACATATGTAATACGTTCAACATATCCAAGCAAAATCACAACTCCTCTGGATTCAAAAAGAAACCAAGTGATCGTAGGTCATCCAGAGTATTATCTGCTCAGCACATTCCTCACAGGCCTTGCCACAGGGCCCAGCGGTGGCTAGAGGGTGCCACACACAGCCAGGCCCATGAAGCCCTCCCCTGGGATCAGAGGTGGAGGAGTATCCCTCTGTTTTCCTTTGGAACACAAGCTGTACAGATGTCATGTCACAGCAGTCTCCTCCACATCCCCTGCAGCAGCAGGAAGCTTAGAGAATAACATTAATAATTTAGGACAGGCCAGGCTCTGAACTAAGGATTTCCCCTGTATTAATTTATTTAATCCTTAAAATAGAGGCATTAAACAGATGCACAAACTGAGGCACAAAGTCACAGCTAGTAAGTGGTGGAACCAGATTTCCAAATCCAAGCTCTCTATCAATACAGAGAGCAGAAGCTAGCAATGAGGACATACACCTTGAGTCACTTGCAGTGGAGAAAATTCCTACTGGTTCACAGCCCTGACTGATCCACGCATCCTCTCTAAAACATAAGCTAAGAACTCTTCTCAACTTCCATGTTAATTGCAAGAAAATGGGTATTACTGATTGTCACTGGTACCAAAATTCAATGAAGCTGAGGTGCAGAATGTTGAACATCAAGTGTGAACTAGGGAATGGGCATGCGAGGACACACTTGGGTCACCTCCCTAACTCTGGGTGAGGGCATATCTGTGTGGGACGCAGCTATGTCAAGAATGGCAAACAGAAATAACGAGCCTGGGTTCCCAAGGCTGTCATTTGGGTTGTGAAATTAACCAGCCTCAGAGCCATCCAACTTCTGGACTTAAACTTATATTCAGTAAGTTTTCTTGTCATTTGAAGTTGGTGGTTTCTCTTAGCTGTAGCCAAAAACATCCTGATACTCCTTTATTAGGAGTTTACAGTGTATTCGGAGTATATAGTTTATAGTTAAATTATATATGTGTGTATACACACACATAGAGCTTCACTTCAAGCTCTGAAAACTCAGTTTCTTCCTCAGAGAAAAATGGACCAAAAATACCCATTATTAAATTGGTTATAAAAGAAAGGGGCATGTGTAGTACATGAAACAGGTCAGACTAAGTCCATAGCAAGCCATGTTACAGGTAAGAACACAGCGTAGTCCCTGGTCTGTGGAAACCAATTAAGCTAACATAGGTGCACAATGCCATCAACTTGAGGAAAGCAAGTACTAGCGTAATCTCTGGTTCTGTGACAAGTGCAGGGGGTGGAGGGGAGGAGCATTGCGGTCAGAAGGGTCCCCTGCTGGCACTCAACTCATGACACCACACAGGGCACACCTCAACATGAAGTCCTCCCTCGAAATGATGGTTTCTAACCAGCATGAGAGAATGGTCGCAAGATTTATGCCTGGAGAACTACACAGTTACCAACCTGAGATCCACCCAAGTCAAGTGTACACACACCACATTTTCTTCCGGATGGGCTATGCAGCTAGAATCCGGATTAGGAAGGCCCAGAAAATTGCTAATCCTAATCTAGACCCCAGCCCAGGTGGGAATGCGTTGCAAGCAAAGTCTCTGCTATAATTAGCAAATGTCACAAAGTGGGGGGATCTGGTTCCTTTGTTGAAATGGGAATAGGAAATGAGAACCACACTTTTAATTCAACCTCAGAGGGTCCCTACATTCTGACCAAGCCATTCCTTGGAGGAGGCTGGAGAAGAGACACTCCTGCTCACAGCCGCGCAGTGTTCATCTCTGCTTTGATGCTGTTCAAAAAAATAAGCAACTTCAGCTTGTGAATGGAGTATTTTTTCTCTGATGATTTGGCCGTTGGGACTATGAATTCACACATGTGGCTCTAGAGAGGGCCTGGAGTTCACCCTGTGGCTTTTTCTTCGGGGACTTTCCTTCCACACAGCCGGTGGCTTGGCAGGGCTGTCGGTCATACAGTCCCTTCTCTACCAGGGAGCAGATCCAGGTCCCTGATGGGTCAGAACACCCCAGGCCTGGGTCTACTTCAGGGGTTTGTAAGCAGCTAAAGCTGAACTCTTCAGGACTCTTCTGGAGATAAGGGCTTGATACTGGGGACTCCAAGATGTATTTTGTTAGGTCTACATGGCATTTTCCAAAGCAGAAACCTTCGTTTTTAAAAATCCAGCTTTCTGGCTTTTCTTGAGAACTGGAGGTTCTGACAACAGTGGTCTGTGTCTCTGGAGTGCTGTCTGAGCCACAGAGCCTCCACTTGTCACAGTGCCCAGACACATTTCTATCTCCCATGGGGCCCTGTGAGGACCTGCTCTACAGAGTGAACTGAGGAGACTGCCCTCAGCCTGGGGTCTCTGGGCTGTCCAGCGGGTGCTTTTCTCCCTGTGGGAAAGCGCCCATGTGCAGTAGGAGCGAATGGGATAAGTTCAGAGGGTGCAGATCTCAGAACTGAGTCGGAGCAGGCTTAGGGACTCAGCTGCGCTCTGCCGCTTTCTAGCTGTGACTCCTGCTTCTCAACTTCTCCATCTGCAACATGGGCTGAGGATAGGATCTGTGTCATGAGATGGTGAGGGTTAGATGTGAGGGCTTGTGTGATCTGTGCTGCATCCTCAATACATATTAGCTTCCACGGTTACCGCTTGAGTCCCTGAGCCACCTCCAAAGTGCCCAGCTACAGAAGCCCAGAAAGTTCCTTCACCATGCTAGCGTAAGGCCTTCTGTCACTCACAAGTTCAATAGCCATCAATACAACTTACAAATCTTTTTCCCCCTGAAAATGCTGGCCAGGCACAAGCTGTGAGGCCGAATTAGGATGATCACCTGAGGCCAGGAGTTTGAGACCAACCTGGGCAATAGAGCAAGACCCTATTTCTACTAAATAAAAAAATAAAACAAGTAGCCAAGGATGGTGGCATGTGCCCATTGTCCTAGCTGCTTGGGAGGCTGAGGTGGGAGGATAGCTCGAGCCCAGGAGTTGGGGGCTGCAGTGAGCTATGATCATGCCACTGTCCTCCAGCCTGGGTGACAGTTGAGACCCTGTCTCTTAAAAAATATGCTGTTATTAAGCTTCCTAAGAAGAGAGACAACTTGCAACCACTCACTGAAAAGACCCCAGAGGGCTATGGCTTCGCATTCGTGGGTACAATTTGAGGTTCCAAACACCTCATAAGTCTCTGTCTCTTCTTTTGTCAGGAGGGCCTGACAGAGGACCCACGTGATTTCAGTATGTTCCTGCAAAAGCAAGGAGCAAATACCACATTTTCTTCTCTTAAAAGCAGCCTGTAAAACAAAGGTGCTGGGAGGACACAACGGAAAGTCATGTTTGCGCCCAGCTGTCAGGTGGTGCGTTTCTCTGCAGGCAGCCCTGTTTTCTGTTGCAAGGCTATTGGTTCTATGCATCAGCAGAATCCATTTCGGGGTGCAGACCACTGGCAAATCCTCATGGCATGCGGGGCTTTCTCCCTCTGGGAGTGACTGTGTGTACAGGAGTCCCTCCTCCCCCACGTGTGACTGATCGCCAAAGCCCTCCATGGGTGCATTTGCAACTTCTCAAAGGAAGGAAAGACAGCCCTTAAAAGGAACCAGTGCCTGTTCCGGGGATGTTTACAGAGAAGTAACCCCTGTGTCATTTTCCCTTGCAGGGAGGTCCTTCCTTGATTGCTAGTAGTCTGTGTAGTTTAACCATGTGCGGCGCCGCCCATGGCCGAGGCCCCAGCAGCCAGGCCCCCTCCGCCCGGCAGCTTTCTTTCAAGTGCGCAGAGCACAGCGAGGCCGTGCCGGCCCGGCCCACCCAGGGAGCCGCCGCAGAGTTCTCATGCAGGGGACCTCCCTGCAGCCTTGCAGTCTCCGCTCTCCCTGACCAGCGAGGCCGCCGTTCCCCTCGGAAATGGCTCCGCGGCCCTCCTGACCTCCTGCTCGGGACGCCTCCTGTCCCTTCCAGGACAGGTCGGCAGCACGGCCACCATGCATATCCTTCCCAAGCCTCTTCTAAGTGAGCAGTTCTCTATTGAAGAGCTCAGGGGAGGCCTAGGAAAGGCAGTAGGCAGAAGGGTGGTCACCGGAGAGTGTGGTCTTCAACTTGATCGCCCCACGCAACGGCACCGGCCCCTCCACAAAAAGTGCCCTGGAGAGCTGAAGATCTCCTGGAGGGACTGGAAAACACCCTGGAGGCCTGTGTGGCTGCCTGGAGCCAAGGGACAAAGTTGGGAAGGAGGGGCGCAGGCATGGGCCAAGCCAGCTGGTCTGACTGTAAGGACTATGGAGATGAGATTGACATTTCATGCCGGAAATGGAAAGTGGGTGTCGGGGGAGCAAAAATGGGAACAGGAAGGCTGCGGAGGACCTCCAGGAAGAGACTAGGGGCTTGAATGAGGGCGTCGGTCCTGCCCTGTTCCAGGAGCTGGTCTGATCACTGCCCTCTTGGGGCTCACATTCTAGAGGGGCTGAAAAACCGTAAAGAATACGGAAAAATTTCAGGTTGCAGTAAGTTGTGTGTATAAAAACTAGTCAGAGTGAGGGGTAAGGTGAAGATAAATGAGGAAAATTACAGCGCAGAAACAAACAGCTTATCAGGACTGGTTAGAATGGGGTGGTGTTGGCTTCAGCTCCTTCTGTGGCCAAGTCCTGGCGGCATGAGTCAGTGCTTCTCAAAGTGGCCTGGTGACAAGGTCTATGGAAACACAGATTCTGGGGCCCTGACTGATCAAATCAGCAGGTGCCTGAGGGGACCAGGCAGTGTGGACACTTACCAAGTGTGCCACGTGAGTCTTGTCATCAGATAAGTTTGGGAAACAAAGACACGAGGACCATTCTCAAATAGACCTGAGCTTTAACATAGCTCCTCCTGACTCTCCTAAGCCTCGCCTTCCTTGCCTGTGAAATGGGAATCCTAACAGTAATAGCCTCACAGAGTTGTCATGAATATTAAGGATAAGTGGCTGATAAGCCACTTTGCAGAGTGCTTAGCCCATAGTAGGGGGGGGGGGTAAAATCTGGAGAAATCTGGTTTTCTACAGCGTGGCTGGGGTAATACTCGATTGTTTCATTAAGTTGATGAGTCTACACTGAAAATTGCTACATATGTTTCATATCTTGGAGTCAAAATCTCCCTTTCCCTTGCTACCCAAGTAAATCAAGTGTCACTGATCCCACATCTAAATAGTTCTTCAACAGACCATGGCTCCCACCACGGTGGTCCATACTCCGGCCCAAGTCATCATCATCCCACCCTGTCCTCCCTGGCCACCTCCAAGCCATCCATTCTCAAAACCACAGCCCTGCTCTTGTTTCTCATTGGATTGGATAACTCTCTCACTTAGTTTAATGGCTTTCCATTGCCCATCAAATATAATCCAACATCATCCTCATGGCTCACCAAAGCTCACCTTGATCTGGCTCCAGCTTCACCATGAAAACCCCACCCCAGGAGTTCTCAGTTCCAACTTAGACATGACTTACTTGGGAAGCCTTTGATCCCCCTCTGATAGGCTCCCATTGCAACCTTCTATAAAAGCCATCAGACTTGCAGTGAATTTATTGTCTGTCTTCTCCATGAAATAGGAAGCTCCATGAAAGCTGGGGTAGGTCCTGTCCTCTTAGAGACATAGTGGTGTATTGGGATTAAGTTAGATAATAAGGGAGACCTATCTAGCATGGTAGGTAGGTAAATCACTAAGGTTATGGTAATACTGAGATGCAGACCCAAGTTGAGCTGTTCATTACTAGAGTTCCATATGCATGCTCGGTGCTAAGAGATGTCTATTTTTTTTTAATCTGTTTAAGGCGGAGTGATGGCAATTGAGGCATGGTGATTGATCTATAATGTCAGGCTACATCTATAGAGACAGAGATGGAGCAAACCTGCACCCTTCAGGCTTAGGTGTCAGGTGTCCTGGGTGGAACAGTGAGAGAGAGGAGGGTGTGCTCAAATTCCCACAAACAACCAACAGAAGTTTCACCATTAAGAAAAGTGGGCTGGCCGGGCACAGCGGCTCACACCTGTAATCCCAGCACTTTGGGAGGCTGAGGGGGGCAGATCACGAGGTCAAGAGATCGAGACCAACCTGGCCAACATGGTGAAACCCCGTGTCTACTAAAAATACAAAAATTAGCTGGGCATGGTGGTGCACAACTGTAGTCCCAGCTACTTGGGAGGCTGAGGCAAGAGAATTGCTTGAACCCGGGAGGCAGAGGTTGCAGTGAGCCGAGATCATGCCACTGCACTTCAGACTGGTGCCTGGCGACAGAGAGAGACTCTGTCTCAAAAAAAAAAAAAGAAAGAAAGAAAGAAAGAAAGAAAAAGAAAAGTGGGCTATGAATATCTGCAAATCACTCTTCTAAAAGATCAAAATGGAGCAGGCTGTCACCCTGGTGCTTACCTTTTGCCCCCATTACTACTGCCTTGTCAATGTACTTGCACAAAATGAGCCACTGATATCAGGAATAAACCCCATCACAAAGTAGTTTATGTGAATAAGCATAGGAATCCCTGGGGATTGTGTTAAAATGCAGATTACGATGCAGAAGTTCTGCTGGGCACACACAGTTTGGGGTTGAGTGTGGGGTTTCCAGGGTTAGCCAGCTTTTGATGGAGTGGGAGGGACTGGGACCCCAGAAGGCAAAGAAATCCCGGAAACGGGGCTTATTTCATCATAAAACATTTCTCCACTTCCATCTCCAGGTCTCCTCAACGGTGGGGCAGCCACCCTCACCTCAACCAGGACTGGTAAAAACAGGCTCACGTCCCGCCCGGCTTTGATCCAGTCTCCACGCCTCCCAAGACAGAAATGACGTTTTCAAACTTCGTTAGCTTTCCATAGCCTTCCAGAATCTTCTGTTGTCAATTTTTCACAAAGAAAATTGGCAAACAACTGGAAGAAAGGGAGCTGGTTTACATGGATAACTCTCTTCTGTTGGCTTTAAAATTGTGGTGGAATTTCTGCTTTAGCTGAGAGTACCTGCTGACCTAATCCTCCAGTTTCGGCACTTGAAGCAGACCCTCTACCGTGCAATCCCCACATTTGGTGAACATGTAGGATTGTAGGCCAAGATGCTTGTGTTTATGTCCCAAACCCAGAATAAATAAATGGCTACATGGTATTGAAATCACCTGTCAAAATACCCACTGCAATTCTGGGCACAAAGAGAAGTCTCTTGGTGTGATTGGCTTACTTGCTTGAAGAATTCAAAGGCTGTTTATCTCATTTAGTTGTTTTTTTTTTTTTTAAGACCTATAATTACTGCATTTTGACCCCAAGGCAGCCAATTACTTTACAAAAGCCCGCTCCAGGAAACCAGACATTAGCCTGCCTAATTAGGCTGACATCACTCACAAACTGCTCTGATCACAACGCAGATGGACCCAGCCCCAGAAGGTCCTGCCCGTCAGAGGTGACTGCGGGTGGCATTGCGTTGTGTGTTGTGTTTTGTTTTTTACTGCTTAATTTTATGTATTCCTTGAAGCCCAATCCCTTTCCCAGAGACGGGCTCTCATCAAAAAGAAGGGACTCCTGGACAAATGGGTCTCCTTTATTGCAGGAGGAGGAAGCTGGAAGAAAGAAATAAGAAAGGAAAGCAGCCGAGGTTGTAAATTCTTTCTAACATAGGAAATCATTCTTTGCCTTTTAGGAAAAGGGTTTGTTGTTTCAGCCACTCAGTCCTATTTCCTCGACCCTTTTGTCCTTGCACATCTTGAGGGTTAACTTCTGTTTGGGTTCTGTGAGACTGCGCAAATTAAGAGGGGGAAATGTCCCAAGCACGTGGAATTCTCTCCCTCTAAAGAATGGGACACCTCCTGAAGGAGTCCTGTCAGGTGGGTTACAAAGTCATCAGACCCCTTCTACCCACAGAGAAGTGGGTGTGTGTGGGGTCTGGGCAGGAAGATGGCGTGGAGTCCGGGATGGCAGATGGCGCGTGGGGTCCGGGTTAGAAGATGGCGCATGGGGTCCGGGTTGGAAGACGGCGCGTGGGATCTGGGTTGGAAGGCAGCGCGTGGGGTCAGGCTGCCTGGTGGTCAAAATCTCTCTCCCTTGACCTTTAAGTCCAGGACATCCCAGCAATTGAAACAAAGGCTTACACACTAAGAGGTTTTCCAGGCAGAAGGGGAATGGGTGATTCTCTTCCAGGAGGGCAGACTGGAGGTATCCCCTTAACAAACCACCGCAGGATGCCTTGGAAGACCAAGTGATGGTGATTTGGTTTGGGTGGGTCTCAGGAAGCAGGATGTGGCCCCAGTCAGCTCAAGTCGGCTTTCAGTAGTGGTCAGAATGACCTGGACAAGTCAACTCTTTGAGCTCAGACCCTGGTGGTGTTAAAAAATTGTTCTCACACTTGGTAAAATATAAGAAAGACTTGACTCAGGATGATTTCCATAGATGTCAAGACTATCAAATGGAGAAAGAGATGGGATTCAACTCCGAAGGCAAGGAAGAGAGCTGAGGATTTACAGCTGATGAGCAGATGAGAGGTCAGTGGATGGAAAAGTACTAAGAGAATCGTTGCTATGCCGACTTAATAGGATTCTGGCTGAAGCCAGGCCAGGGTGATCAGATGCCAAAGGTAGGGGTTAAGGAATTTGAGCAGTTATCAAATTCCTTTAAAGACGATCAGGTATCAAGGGCGGTGGAATTCTCACCAAACTGACAGTGAGATCGTTGCAACAACTGGGCACGGCAGGTCGAAGGCAGGAGTCGAGGATGAGGTCTCGTTGAGAAGAGGAATTAGGGAGCCTAACTAAAGTGGGGTCAAGGAGAGAGCCTATGTCAGTGGACAGTTGCAAAAGGCACAGGAAGCACCTGGACCCTTTGCTTCACGGTTTTAAAACAAGGACCAAAAACAGAATGGAGTGGCCGGGAGCCTGGAGCCTGGAGGGGTGAGCCTCTTTGATGTATACGTGGCTGGGCAGGTGTGCTGCTGGCCTCAGGATGGCTCGGTGGCTCTGGCGCCCTGGCCCACTGGAACATAGGGTATGACAGCAGCAGGGGAGGAGGTACAGGCCTGCGGGCTCCAGAGGCCAACAACTCTGTCTCTCTCTCTCTCTCTCTCTCTCTCTCTCTCTCTCTCTCTTGCCCCACACAGATCAAAAAGCCAAGACAGGCCGGCACAGTGGCTCCTGCCTGTAATACCAGAGTTTTGGGAGGCCAAGGCAGGCAGAGATCACTTGAGCCAGGAGTTCGAGACCAGCCTGGGCAACAAGGGGAAATCCCATCTCTACAAAAAATAGCTACTCAGGAGGCTCAGGTGAGAGGATTACTTGACCCTGGGAGGCAGAGGTTGCAGTGAGGCATGATTGTGCCACTGCACTCCAGCCTGGGGGATACAGTGAGACACTGTCTCAAAAAAAAAAAAAAAAGAGTTAAGACATTCTGTGCGGAACCTCAAAGCAGCCAAGCAGCTGCAGTGTTTGTTGCTGAACCAGCCGTGAAAAGCTGGAAAAACTTACCCAGCTCTACCCTGTGTGGCAGTTTGAGAATTCCAGGGAAAATTTCCCAGAGATGTACAGAAAAAGCCAAGAGCCATGCTACCTCTGCTTTCTTGCTCAGCAGTGTCTTAGAGGGATGAATAACTATAAAATGGTGATTCTAACACTTTAAAGGACCATCTTAAAGGCAAAACTACCTAATAAAGTTCAAGTTGCATGGTTTGGCCTTTCAGCAGATCGCCGTCTTTCTCACCGAGCTATTCATTTTCTCAGGGTGAGATGGCTGAGCCCCACAGGGCTTACAAACATGCGTGTGTATGGTGTGTGTGGTGTGTGTGTGTGTGTGTATGGTGTGTATGGTGCGTGTCTGTGTATGGCGTGTATGGTGTGCGTG
>NW_016107511.1:2245889-2252847 GCF_001604975.1 Cebus imitator | reverse complement strand
GTGTGTGTGTGTGTGTGTGTGTATGGTGTGTATGGTGCGTGTCTGTGTATGGTGTGTGTGTATGTATGTGCACGTGCGAGCATTCTGTGTGTGTAAGAGAATTTTTTAAAAGAGGTAACTGTGATTCTAGAAGTAGAAAATGAACTTGTGTCAAATGTTTTTATTGAATTAATGTGAGAACAAGGAAGATGTTAAAACTGGTTCAAGGGAGAATCCAAAGAAACAGAGACGTACATAAACCACAGATGTAAGTGGCTCCTTCTACAGTGTGGGAGGGAAATCCAGTTACATTCTCGGTCCATTTCATAGTCTTTCACAATTTTCCCTACTATGCAGTAAACACACACGCACACACTCACACACACTCTCCCACCTCCATGCCTTTGTTCATGTTGGTTACTTTTGAACAAAATCACTCTTCTCTCTTTTCTGCAAGTCCAAATATGATTTGCCCGACATACTCCTAACAAATCAGCATCTCCAAGGGTGGGGCCCCGTACCCTACACTTCCAACAGGCTTCCCCAGGGGCATCTCTGACGCGCAGACTTTGGAAACCCCAAGTGAGGAATGCAAGTTCAGCCCCTGAGAGTTCAGGAAAGGGAAACTTCCACATGCACTGAAATTATGAGGGGATGGTTCCAACAGGATCCAGGTTCCAGACTGGAGCTTGAATGATGGGCAGGATTTGGAGAAAAGAGGCGAAGGAATTTCAGGAAGGGGGAAGCCATGGCGGGGAAGGGCACAGGAGTCAGAATCAGTCTGGGGAAGCCAGGATTCCAGCCTGAGCATGCAGGAGGAAGAGAAAATTGGGTGAGTGTGGCAAACACAGGTCACAGAGGACCAAAGGGTGGACAAGAGGGTTAGACTCAGGCCAGAGGTTGTGCACATTTTTTTTAGCAGGAGATTAAAATGAGAACAGCAACGGTTTTTAAAAGGCTTGTGGGGACATCGTATACAGCAGAGGCTCTGCTCCCTCAGGACAGGGAGGCATGAAAACATACTTGACTCCTGAACGTGCCCCTTTAATTCAGTCTGGGCCTTGTGACTCACGAAAAGCAGGTTAAGGAGGGTGACACTCATTCACAGAACAAGAAGCGGCCAATGTCCTTAAGCGGAACCACGGAAAGACTGAATACACAAACAGGCAATGCTCAGACCAAATGAAAATAGAACTCTGACCTGCCATCTGCAGCAACCAGCCCAGGCAACCAACCCATGACCTGCAGTAACCAGCCCTGGAAGCCAGCGACCATCTACACATCAGACCACTGTCTCTGACCATCAGGCCAGGAAATCAAACAATACCCTCTGGCACAACTAGCCCAGAAAGGCCAGGACTTGACTAATAACTGACAACTTCCCTAGTTTTTGTCCCCACCCCCAACTTAGGAGCAGAGAAAGCCAAATACACTCCTGAGCCAATCCCATCAGATGCCCCACGTCTGATTAGCCCACCTGCAGCTTCCCAGACCAGCCGCCTCCTACAAGGACACACCTGAAGCCCTCGCCTGTTTCCACTATAAAGATTCCCACTCCTCTGCCTGCCTTTGAGCCTCTGCCAAATGCAAGCAATGGCAAACCCTGAATCAATAGCCTTTGCTTGTTCTCTTTGGGTGGTCTTCATTTCCACACCGCAGACGGTCATCTGCGTCTCAGCTCAGCCAGCACAACAAGTTTACATCCACAGACCTACTAATTTGAACACTCAAGGTTATTATTACCATGAGTTTAATGTGCTTCATCACAGGTGGAAAATTATAATGGACATTTCTCATTTCTGCATACCATATATCCCATACATAAACAAAATCATCCCGCCAGGCAGCCATGGTCAGTGAAAAGAAGTAGGAACTTAGAAGAAGACATAGGTTCTAGACTCAACCCTTTACCGTCTGTGTGTTTCTACGTCAGTGTCTGACTTTCTGGGCATTTGTTTCCTGTTCTGTGAGATATAGACATGGTAACTGATCATGACTAAGGTTCTCTGCAATTCTAGCCACCTGTGATTTTCTTATAAATATGGATTTTTAAAGTACCTCCATCCTTCATAGACTAGGTCTTCAGTAAGTTCTCTCATTTATATTTTTTCCTCAAATGTTTCAGAACTGAATAGGGAAATGGATGAAAACTTCTGTTTAATTGGCTCCAGAAGTTTACCGAGTAGCCACTCTGAAACTCACAGCACTGACTTATTTGGTGGCTACAAAGGGATTGACGACTTGCTTTGTGCCTTGAGGATCTTACACACTAATTGGAGGAATATGAAAGTTGCACTTTTAAATCTAACCAGAAATTGCAGATGCTGAAACACTGATCTGGATAAGCAGTAAAACTAGTGAGAAGAGGAGGGAGAGGAATTGCCGACTTGCTGTCTTGGGGAAGGTGGAATTTGAGCTGGATCTGCAGGATGGTACTATTTGGACAGGTGGAGAAGAGAAAGAGAACAGAAGTCATTCGAGGGAGGACAAATGGTGTGAGTCATGAGGGAAGAAGGTGCATTCGGAACACCACAGTAGCCTCATCAGACTGGGTTCCATGAAGCCAGAGAAGTAAATACAATAGGAATCATGACTAGGTTGAGATGCACAGAGCTGCAAATACAGGCTGAAGGTTTTAACTTTTCTAATCATTGCTTGGCACTATTTGGGTTTTCCATTTATCCTTCTGCTATTATTTTACTTAAATGTGTGGTGAAACTGACTCATCTTTGGAGCTGAAAGAAAAAAATCTAGTGAGAGGAAGAATTCGACGTTTGCCTTTTTGTCTGTGTGACCCTATTTACCTCTAGTAATGCTTTGTTTTTAATTGTGGTAAGGTATCCCTAATATAAATCTACCATTTGAACAATGTGTACGTGCACAGTTTCGTGGCATTAAGTTCATTCACCTCTTTGTGTGGCCATGACCACCAGCATCTCTAGGACTTTTTATCACCCCAAACTGAAACTCCATCCCCATTCGACACCAGCTCCCCGTTCCCCCGTCCCCAGGCCCTGCTCGTCACTGCTCTGCTTTTGGCTGCTACAAATTTGACTATTCTAGGGACCTCGGGTAAGCAGAATCATGGAATACCGGAGCTTTCTTGTCCAGCCTGTCTCCTCAGCATGTCTTCCAGAGTCATTTCTGCTGCGGCGTGTGTCAGAATTTCCTTCTGTTTTAAGGTTGAATGATGTGCACACGTGCTACCTTTTGTTCATCTAGTCATCCGCTGATGGACACTTAGGTTGTTTCCCCTTCGGGTTATTGTGAATAATCCTGCTATGGGTGTACGAAGGTCCATGGAGTTCCTGCTTTTGTTTTTTTGGAACATATATCTAGACGCAGAATTGCCGGGTCACCATCACAGGGACCCTTACGCTGCCTATTTGTCTCTCCCCATTTCCCTACCGCCGCCACCTTAACCCTTGGAAACCACAACTTGCTCTCCATCTCTACAATTTTGTTACTGTAAAACTATTGCGAGGTGCAGTGACTGACACCTGTAATCTCAGCTACTTGGAAGGCTGAAGTGGGAGATCACTTGAGCTCAGGAGTTGGAGACCAGACTGGGCAATATAGCCAGACCCCATCTCTATGAAAATATATTTTATTTAGTATAAAATGAAATTTATTTAGTATAAAATAAAAATATATAATATATAATATATATTTATATATATATTTAATATATATTTTATAAAATATATTTTTATTTTATAGTAAATAAAAATATATTTTATAAAATATATTTTTATTTTATAGTAAATAACAATATATTTTATATATTATATACATTTTATATTTTTTTTATTTTATACTAAATAAAAACAGAGTCTCAGCTACTCAGGAAGCTGAGGCAAGAGGATCCCTTGAGCCCAGAAGTTTGAGACTGCAGTGAGGTACGACTGTGCCACTGCACTCCAGCCTGGGCGACAGACAAGAGCCCGTCTCTTATATAAAATCAAATCATGCAGGCCAGGTACAGTGGCTCGTGCATGCAATCCCAGCACTTTGCGAGGCTGAGACAGATCACTTGAGGTCAGGAGTTTGAGACCAGCCTGGACAACGTGATGAAACCCCATTTCTACTAAAATTACAAAAATTAGTTGGGCATGGTGGTGCACGCCTATAACCCCAGCTACTCGGGAGAGCGAGGCACAAGAATCGCTTGAACCCGGGAGGTGGAGGTTGCAGTGAGCTGAGATTGTGCCACTGCACTCCAACCTGGGCGACAGAGTGAAACTGTGTCTCAAAATAAATAAATAAATAAGATCATGCCGTATGAAGCTTTTTGAGGTTGTATTTTGCTCTCCGTGTGATTCCTGTGAGCTCCATCCCAGTTGCTGTGCGCTCTGATGGTGCTTTTTTCTTGCTGAGTAGTATTCCACGGTGAGGATATTCCACACGTTTGTTTAACCATTCATTCACTAAACAACATTTGGGTCGCTTACCATTTGGGGTTGTTACAAATAAAGCTAATTTAAGCATTCCTGTATGTGAGTTTCTGTGGACATACATTTTAATTTCTCTGGGATAAATGCCCAGGAGTGCAGTCACTGGGCCATATGGCACGTTTAGTTTTACAAGAAACTGTGAAACCATTTTCCAGACTGCTTATCCTATTTTACACTCACACCAGCAACACAGGAGAGATCCACTTCCTCTTCCTCATCACCAGTAGTTGCTACTGTCGCCTTTTTGAAATTTTAGCTTCCCTAACAGGTGAGTAGTGATTGTGATGTTTCAGAAGGGTTTATGTTTGCTACATATCAGTTCACCTACTTCGCATTTCTTCCTCGGAGTCCCACTTTTAATAAAGAAAACTCTTTCCACATTGCCTTCCCGTTCCTCACTTAATTATTCCTCATGGGAATAACAGAATTAAAGGAATGTGGAAGTGTGTCCCGCTCTTCTCTTGCATTATCTTGTCCTAAGAAGCCTCAGTTATCACTTGCCTTACAGTCAGCAGGAACGGCAGACAGCAGAGGGCTGGCGGGGGCGGGGCTGTTCTTTGTGCTTGTTTATATTCATTTTCTAGTCACAGCTCAAGTTGTTTCACTTTCTGCTGCTCAGGGAGGCGAGGGAAATGTAAATGTGCTCGCTGTTGTTTAAACCTCCGGGACAGTAAAAACAAAGGTGGCCGCGCTGCCTTTCCCTAAATAACGTCAGAACCCCCTTTGAGAGCTCATTGAACAAGATTTACACATTTCAAAGAGTTTTGAAGTTAGAAGGGGTCCTAGGCGAGGCCCCCGGTACATGTTAATGATGTGGCTACTGTGGTCCCCTAGCGCTGGGCTACAGATCTCCATAGGGATAAGTTACAGCCCCTCCCTCCCGCGCTCTGCTGAGGCGTGGGCTAAGTGCCCAAGCAGAGATGTGACAAGCCACTGTGGGGGATCTGGAGGACCCCATAGCTTACTCACTGCCCAGGAACTGAGAAACTCAGTCGTCAACTCCCCCGGAGCCTCCCCAGCCTGCCTGAGGTGGGGAATCACGTGAGGCGCCAGAGGAAAATAGAAATTCCCAGATCCCGCCCAAAGGACCTGGATCAGAATCTCTAGAGCAAGGACGCAGGAAGCTGTGCTTTAGAACAAGCCCTTCACAGGTTAAGTTATGAACTGAATTGTGTGCCCGTCTCCCCCATTCATACGTTCAAGCCTCCCCACAGTGTAATGGCCTTGGGAGGCGATGCCTTTGGGAGGAAATGAGGGGCATGAGGGTGGGGCTCTCATGATGGGATTAGTGCCTTATAAGTAAAGACACCAGACACAGGCAACACAGAGATGACCGCAGGAGCACAGAGCCAGAGGTGGCTGTCTGCAAGCCACGGAGATGGGCCTCAGAAGAATTCAAACCAGCTGACACTTTGTTCTCAGACTTCCAGCCTCCAGAACCCACACAGAGAGACGACAGCCATGTGCAAGCCAGGAGGCAGGCCCTCACCAAGTACCAAATCAGCCAGCACCTTGACCTTGGACTTCCAGCCCCCAGAGCTGTGGGAAGTCAATTCCTGTTGTTTAAGCCGACGTTATGGCGGCCTGAGCTAACATATTGACGAACACAATCTGACTCTCAGGATTAGCCCAGTGGAGAACTGTGTGTGTAATCCAGCCTGCTCATTACAGGTGCGGGAACCAAATATCACAAGGTTAAAAACCTCATCCTATGTTCCCATGCTGGTTAATGGCCTCGGTTCTCTAACTACTAGGCCAGTTCCCATTGCACCAACTCAAAGTTGCCATCTGAACGCCAGCTCTGGGTGCCAGTGGTGGCTGCCAAGGGGACTGCATCAGGAAGGACTCTGAGGACAAGTCCAGGCTCAGCTGACCTTAGCACCATGGCTGGCCATCAGAACGCAAGGAGTAAGAAGCATTATGATATTGGCAGGAAACCTGGCGCAGGACCAGCTACCCAGGTTGAATAACATGGCAGGTGTCATGCGTGTCACTCACTGAGAACGGTACGATTCGAAATGTGGTTCGCGGGCCAGCAGCACCAGCATTGCCTGGGAGCTTATAAAAAACCTAAAGTTTCAGGTCCCACCCAGACCTACTGAATCAGAACCTCTGGGACTCAGATTCATAAACCTGTCCTGATACCCACGCACACTACAGTTTAAGAAATCCTGGGGGAAGGTGCCTCATGCCTGTAATCCCAGCACTTTGGGAGGCCCAGGCAGGCAGATCGCTTGAGCCCAGGAGTTTAAGATCAGCCTGCGCAAGATGAGGAAACCCTGTGTCTACAAAAAAATACAAAAAATTAACCTGGTGTGGCAGCACCTGCCTGTAGTCCCAGCTACTGGGGAGGCTGAGGTAGGAAGGCTGGTTGACAGAGGAAGACCCTGTGAAGAAGAAGAAGAGGAAGAGGAGGAGGAAGAGGAGAAAGGAGGAGGAGGAGGAAGAGGAGGAGGAGGAGAAAGAAGGAGGAGGAGGAGGAAGAAGAAGAAGAGGAGGAGGAGGAGGAGGAAGAAGAGGAGGGG
>NW_016107511.1:2239019-2245803 GCF_001604975.1 Cebus imitator | reverse complement strand
CCCTGTCTCAAAAAATAGAAGAAGGAGGAGGGGAAGGGAGAGGAGGGGAGGGGGAGGAGGAGGGAGGGGGAGAAGGAGGAGGAGGAGAGGAAGAAGAGAGAGGAGGAGGAGGAGGACGAGGAGAGGAAGAAGAAGAAGGGGGAGGAGGAGGAGGAGGAGGTGGAGGAAGAAGCCCTGCCCTAGAAAATAAGGACAGTAATATCATTGTCTCCCCACGGTGACAATTGAGAAGACGTTATCAACTAAAAAGCACTTTGTAAATGTGCCTTGGCTTCCCTCTGCTAGCATGAGTCTCATTTCCTCGGTGGATCGCTGAGTGTCCGCTCTGCCTGGCGCCTCTGGGAGTTTGCTTCTCCTCTGGCTGCATGTGGAACAAATGGGACCCTTCAGAGACGCCCTGAGAATGCCAGGATGTCTCTTGCAGCCCTCATCTCTCACCACCATTTTTTAAATGCCAGGGCTGCGTATTTTTAGTTCAGGACATCTGTAGTTGCCAGCTCCAAGCCCGCCCCTAACCACGTGGTTGTGCAACTACTACACATCTTCATGACAAACCCTTCCATTTTCTGTTATGTAATCTGTTTGGAAGGCTGAGTGAATCAGAGACAGTAAGCATTTGATTGCTTACATTATTCTGGTTCAAACGTGGCTCGCGGCCCGGGACTAATTTATTTATGTTGGTGTGGTACATTTCTGTTTCCCTTGGGAATTTGCCACCACCCCATCCACTCTTCCAGCTGCTCTCCCCTGGCCCATCCACCCCTCTTGCCACCCTTATTCCCGGTCTGCCTCTCCTGCGGGTGGAAAGTTTGTGAACGATGCCCCATCAGCCGCCTCCAAGCCAGAGACTCCCCTCTTTCACGTGGCTGGCTATTTCCCTGCCCACCCACAGCCTCAGGCCCCGCAAGGGGGGTGGGGCATCTACCTCCTGGCAAGGTCAGCGTTTCCCACCAGGGGCTCACTTAACCCTGTGGATGCAGGTCTGGGGTCCTGCCAGCGGAGCACCTGAGGAAAAGATAGATAGACAGGGATGGAGACCACCTACCCTTTCTCCAGAGTCACCAGACCTACACACTAAATCTGCAGCGGGTTTTGCTCGCTGCGAAGGGGGCGAAGCAGCCCAGGAGTGAAAGAGTCAGTATCCTGTTACAGGTCCCCGGAGCCGGGCCCCCATTTGCAAAGGCAGCCTGTTGTACATACGGGATGGAAACTGCGTCCTGGCAAAACACAAAAAGTAAATATTTAAAGGGAGAAAAGCGCACACAAGGAAACAAAATGCCTTGCGTTTCTGCTTCCACGGTCAGCCGCCAAGTCGTCCCCGCCCTCGCCGGCTGGTGTGGAGTGTGCCATATGGTTTGGGACAGGGGATTAAACCCCTCCGTGATTGTGAAATACATCAATCCATGTGGTCTGGCCTTGCTCTCCCTGCATTGGCTGTTTATTTGTGAGTTTCTTACACCCTTGGGCCGACTGCCATCAGTGTGTTTACAGGTTTGAGGTGGCTGGTGGCAGGGAAGTCACCAGCCACCCAGAGCCTACAGCAGGTGTCTCCAGGAGGAGGGGGCTGGCGGGCACCTGAGGGGCGCTGCAGAGCGGAGCCCGTGACACGCATGACACAGAGGAGCCCACTTTTTAATGCTTCAGTGATAAATATTTTCCCCTAAAACTCAGGATAAACACAAAGAAGGATTTAGTGTCCACCGTCTCGCCCTCGGCCTCCTCCTGCAATGCTGCCAAAGTGGCATCCTGAAAGCCGGGGCCTTGCCTGGAAGGTGGAGCTGGACCCCTGCATGCTGGGGCTGAGAAGCAGGGTAACAAGTTGTCATAAGAAAGGAATTAAAATATTTCATGCAAGGCCTGACAGCTCCTCCCCCGATTCTGAGGTGGCAGCACAGCACCCATGTGTGACTTGGGGAGACAAGCGGAGATGCAAGGGAATGCTTTCCCCACGAAAGAAGCCCCGAAAAGCAGTTTTTATGTGTCCCGATCAGGCTTCCAAGTTTTTCTTCCATCGCAATTTCCCACCATCCCTCATGTCTTGCTTAGTGACGTTGCTAGAGACGGAGCCACATGGAGATGATGCCCTTCTCATTTCTCACTCTGCTGAATCCGAGTCAGGTGGGCGCTCTGTTTGATTTGGGCCCTGTGGCGCATTTGGTGGGTTGCGGGAGATTGCTCAGCAGAAGTCACAGGTGCCTTTCCGCCGCAGATCGATGGGTGGGCTAACGAGATGTGTGTTCAAAGATGTGTGCTCGTCTTTGAAGACAGAGGACGACACAATACAAAATCATCACTTTTATTTTTTGCAGCTTCTAGTCTGGGTTCACAGAGAGGCTGTCACCCTCCTGATTTGGAAGTTTCCAGATTTGGAGGTGGATAAACTATACTTCTTTATTGTAATAAATTGTACCTTGACCTTGTATGGTTATTGAAGCAAGGGGCTTTAGGGGCCTTAAGAAGTCATTTTTGCCCACCCCATCCCCAGCTCCGCCCTCACCTCTGGTCCTTTGAATACCAACTTTCAGTTTAGATGCTTATAGGACCTCTCAATGTGACCCAATATTTCTAGAGTTACTGACACATAGGATGGCCGTTCATGAGCCCAGAAGTGATTGTTCACAGCTGCGCATTAAGCCTTGAGTGCATCCGAGGAGAGGCAAGAACTCTACCCCCTCTCCGTGAGCCAACCCCACAATAGGAACAGGACAATGCACCCCAAAATAAAGGAAGCCCAGAGCTGGCATGAGGGATGATGAAGGAAAACCCGGAAGAAATGCCCCTGCGGCAGACAGGGAAGCCCCACACTCATCACAGCTGGGAAGCAATGACCGCCCCCCCATTTCACAGGGTCAAACCATCTTAACTGGGATACATATAAAATAGAAATGAAGCACTAAGTTTCTTAGAAGCACTAACATTATTTTTAAAGCTGTAAGTTCTCAGAGCAGTTTTGACCATAACTCATAGGTTTTGATATGAAATATTTTCCTTTGCTTTAATTTCTAGATAATTTACCATTTCAAACTTGCCTTTTTATATTTTAATAGATACAGGTTGAGCATCCCTGATCTGAAAATTCAAAATCCAAAATGCTCCAAAATCCACAATTTTAGCACGGTTGCACGAACCTGTAATCTCAGTTACTTGGGAGGCTGAAGTGGGAGAATGGCTTGAACCCAGGAGGTCAAGGCTGCAGTGAGCCGTGATTGTGCCACTGCACCCCACCGTGGCAACACGGCAAGACCTCAACTCTAAAGAAACGAAAAGAAAATCAATAAAACCTACAATTTCTGGACACTGACATGATGCCACAAGTGGAAATTCCACACATAAGTGCTTAACACAAACCTTGTTTCATGCACAAACTTATTTAAAATATTGTATAGATTTACCTTCAGGCTACATGTAATATGTATAAGACATATATGAAGTATAAATGAATTTTGTGCTTAGACTTGGCTCTAATTCCCAGGATATCTCATCATGTATATGCAATTATTCCAAAATCCAACACTTCTAATCCGAAGCATTTTGGGTAAGCGCTCCTTAGCCCTCACCACTCAGGTCATTTTTCCAAAGCACATGACAGCTCAGACTCCCACCAGCATCCAGTGAGACATCACTGTGCCCTCACCTTTGCTAGCACTAAATGTCGTCAGTATTTTTATTTTTTGCCAACCTGATCAGCAAACGATTGAGTCTCACTATGGTTATAATAAACATTCTCCCCAGTACTAGTGATGATGGGCATATATTTAAATGCTTGACATTCGTTTTCATTTTAACTTCAGTGAAATATCTAACTTCCAACTTTTTCCTGCTTAATGATTTATAAGAGGGTCTCAATATTAGAGATACTAATCCTCTGTCATGTGTTTCAAATATTTTATCTAGTCTCATCATGTCTGTCAATATCTTTATATTGTCTCCTGCCATGCCAAATGAATACATTTTTTATGCAGTCAGATTTGTCAGACTTTTCCCTTAAGCCATTTTGGTTTCCTGTCTTGCTTTAAAAGGCCTCCCCTCCTAGAGGTTAAAAAATATCCTAAATCCCTGATTAGGATTGCTTTAATCAACTGTCACTTTAGAAAGTTTTATAAATTTATGGTATCATCTTTCTCTATAGCAGGGTCAGCAAACTACGGCCCATGAGCCAACTCTAGCCCACCACCAGTTTTCACAAATAAAGTTTTATTGGAACACAGCACGCTCATTCATTTACATACTGTTACATGTTGTTACATATTGTTAATGGCTGCTTCTGCACTACACTGGCAGAACTCAGGCGCTGTCACAGAGACCCTATGGCTTGCATAGCTTAAAATCGTTTTCTTCTGGCTCTTTACAGAAAAAGTTTGCCAAATTTTGCCATGTGCGAGGTACGAATGTCTCCAAGGTCTTTGACTGTCTATTTTCTTAAATCTTATTTTAGTTCTTTCAAGAATGTTTCACATTTTTTCCTCACTTTAAAATAGGGATAATGACAGTACCTGTCTTATTATTGAAAGGTTAGTTAAGATAATTACTATAAAATGCTTAGCACAGCGCCCTGGTTCATAAAAAGCTCTCAAAAATAACAGCTATTGTTTTATGCTGGGACAAAGAGGTACAATAGACAATAAGACATAATTCTTCTTACTCTGAATGTCTTAATCACTGTAGATTTTCTTTATTTTTAAATCATCAGCTGGCTTATTAGAATTACTTTTCTGGATTATAAATTGCATACGTTCTAGAGATTTTGGAACATTTGTTCTAGAGGTTTTGGAAAAGAAATAACAGTAGGAAAATTACAACTAAAACTAAAATCTCCCCTGATTCCTCTACCCAGAGAAACCAGTGCTACTGTGTTGGTGTATCTCTGGTGTGGTTTGGTTTCAGTAGGCATGTATGCATGCATGCGACCGGTGTTAACAACTCCAAAGTATTGGGGTTCCAGAGACATCACATTTCTTTTTCTAAATCATATTGAAACCTGGCTGAGCCTGATAAGAAGGCCAGCATCAGCCATTCCGGGCCTCCATCCTATGCCTTCTGTTGCATCCATTCAGAATCCTGGGTTATCGTCCTTCTGGAGAAAGGGGCTGACATGGTCCCTGCTGCAGGGTACTCATGGCTATTACAATGGCACCATCACCTGAAGGCTCTGCAGCCACTGGATAGCAGTCCTTCACCATCCGTAGACACCCCACCCAAGATGGCACGAGGACCCCTCACAGTGGTCCTCTCTGCCGAACACTGACTGAGCCCCAAAGACATCTGCTGCTATTCCAAAGCCACAGCATGGTTACTCACCCCGGCACCCAAGCAGCCACTACCTGGGGTCACACCCCCTCTCCACCCTGTGTGAGCACAAAACTTCTGCCCCCTCACCAGTCTTGGGGTGTCTGTCCACCCATCATCTCCCAGTGGGGCATTTGGCCCCCTCCCACTCTGGAAGCACAGAGTTACTCCTAGTTTCTCATCACAGGACTGAGCTCTGCTAAACAGAGACCCACACGGTCCCTGGAGCATTTTTTTAAAAGATGGTTACACTTTAATCCCTACTCAGTAGGAAAGCCCCATCTAAAGAAAAAAAAAAGGGGGAGATACTTTTTTTTCCCTTGGTATGTAGATAAACTACATGACACAGAAGAAATTTTGGAACTGCCTTATCATGTAAATAAAACAAAATAAAAAAGATGCTACTAGTTTATAATTTGAAAGGATACTCCAACGTTGTCTTACAGTCTACTGTTACATGGTCTTAATATTGGATGTGATCAGTAATTGTGAGATACAAAAGATTCTCATCATCTCTGATCAGGATAACAACAGCGGCGTGAACAAGGCAAGACTTGTCTTTAAATTGACAATTAACACCTGATTAGTCACTTTCAGGTCCAGGTAAGCATTCTGAATAAAACGTAGAATAAATCTCCTTTTGTGTTTGTTTGTTTTGCTTTTGCTTTTTTGAGACAGGGTCTCGCGCTGTCACCCAGGCTGGAGTGCGGTGGCATGATCACAGCTCACCGCAGCCTCAACTTCTGGGCTCAAGCTACCCTCACACCTCAGCCTCCCAAGCACTGGGGCTACACGTGTGGTTAATTTTTTTTTATTTTTGTGGAGATGGGGTCTCACTGTGTTGCCAGGATGATCTTGAACTCCCGGACTCAAATGATCATCCTGCCTCAGCCTCCCAAGTGCTGGGATTTCAGGCATGAGCCACCATACGCAGCCTCCTTATGTGTTTTAATATTAAATTCTTCAGCCAGTTGATAAATAAATGAATTATTACCAGTAAGAGTAGTAAAATGCAGAAATAAATTGCATAGCTTGTGAAAACCATTTCACTTCACATAAAAAATTAACAACTTTCCAATCATTAAGTAGGGAACTACATAGTTACTGCAAACATTAAGGAGGGTGTCAGCTAAGTAACTTGGGGAAGAACTCTGTTTCCTTTTAATGCCAATAATCATTTATAAAAATTTCAGTAATATAAAGGAAAATAATCACTAGACCATACTATAATTCTAATATTTGGCGAATTATTTGAATGGGAGCATTGATAATATCAACCAAAACAAACTTTAAGAGCTACATTTAATTTTTGGTTACTTAATTTCACATAAGCCATTAGTCTTTCAAGAAACTATTCTGCTTAGATCAAGCTTGTCCAAACCATGGCCCACCGGTTGCATGTGACCCAGGATGGCTTTGAATGTGACCCAACCTAAATTCGTGAACTTTCTTAAAACATTATGAGATTTGTTTGCAATTTTTTTTTATTTTTTATTTT
>NW_016107511.1:2222752-2233634 GCF_001604975.1 Cebus imitator | reverse complement strand
GGAGAACCGCGGCTCCGGGGCGCCGACAAAGCAGCCGCGCTGGCCGAAACAGCTGCACTGGCGACCGTGGAGCACCTCCGCCCGGGAATTTCCTAGTCTGTGGGCAATAAAAACGCGGCGTCCACTCACCCTCTGTGCTTTCACTGGGAGCTGCAATCCTGAGCTGTTCCTAAACGGCCATCTTGGATCCGGTTCCCTGTTTGCAATTTTTTTAAAGCACATCAGCTATCATTAGTGTTAGAATATTTTATGTGTGGCCCAAGACAATTCTTTCAGTGTGAGCCAGGGAAGACAAAAGATTGGACACACCTGATTTAGATATTCTTATCTAAAATGTCAAGCAGCATGTCATCTTTGTCACCTCAAAATTTCATAAGGAGGAAAATAAATCCAAAATAATCGCAATATATGCCGAAAAATTATGACTGATCCAGATATAATACAGGGTATAAAACGAGGAAGAGGTGCTCAGGAAAAACGCGGCGCCCAAAGCATATATTTTCACCAGCCAAATTCAAAACAATAGAATTCACATGAATTATTTAAAAATATAATTCCTGAGGGGCTTAGATCTGTGGAAACCAAACATTTGAACAAAAAGCTTCTCAAAATGTTACTGACAGCCATATTCAGTGGATGAAGACAAAGAACATTTGCAATTGACTCAAGGGATTAGGTCCAAAGTTCTTTTCAGAAACCAGGTTATCAAAACACTTTCTTCGTGCACAATATTCTGCTGCGTGCACACTTTAATGGTGTTATTAAATGTGCTGCTTTTGTATTTTTTCCATCAGTTTGACAGCCTGGTAGATTAATAGTGAGACTGAGTGTGCTCATCTTTATTTTGTTGCCAAGAAGTTGCGGCTCTTCTCAGTAGAGGGAATCTTATCATAGAAATATTTATGAAATGAAAAGTCCATCAAGTAAAGTGTTGGGCAATTGTCTCCAGCAATGGAACAAACATGGTGAAGGCTACAAGCAGCTTGGGAATCACGAACATTCCAGGGTTTGTTCACACTCTTCTTCAGCCGTGTGTCGAGAAAGCAATTACAGCACAGAACTGCCGCCTGTGATCGCCAGCGAGTGGGCTGCTTTCATCATTCTTTTTCATCCAAAGATAAACTACATGACATGGAAGAGATTCTGGAGCCGCCTTATCGTGTACTGTAATTTTACAAAATGTTCCAGGAAACGCAACGGTAGCTATTCTGTGTTCAAAGGCTGCTTGAAGTACAAAGAAGCCTTAACATTGTACAATGCGGGAAGCAATGCCAAGTTGGCATAGCATTCTTAACAACCAAAGGCTGCCTGCAGAGAACGCAGCTCATTTGCTGGAATGTGCTGAAGAAGTGGCCCGCTCCATAGGCTTTGGGAAGCAAGCACTTATTTTCTTCTTCGGGCTGCTTTAGACCCTCCTATTTTCCCAGCTGGAAAGGTGCTGGGATTAACTTGCTTGCAGGGAGTGCTGAGGTGCATGGACACTCAGAGATGCAGTCTTATCTTAAAAGCCTATTCCAGGGCTCCACTGTTAATTTTTAGATCCAACACTCAAGGACAATTTTTTCCTTAAATGCATGCAAATTATCAGAAGGGAACGTGACCTAGGGAAGGCTGCAGTCTGAGCCTGCTGCGGAAATGTTCAGAAGGCTCCTCGAGCACAGCATGCAGCTTCTGTTTGCGGGGCTGCTGCATTTCCCACAACCTCATCTCCAAGCCCAGGTGGTAAAGAGAGGAGAACGCTTGACGTTAGCTGTTGCAGTAGCCCCCCCTAATCTGCAGGAACCATCCAAGACTCCCTGTGGATGCCTGAAACAGCACATAGCATGGACTCTACACACACAACACAGGTTGCCAGGCAGCACAAGTTGTTCACACTCCCGCTTGAAGACGTTTGAAAGCGTGAAACCATTTGTTTCTCCCTAGTGGGACTCTTCCTGACGCCAGGACAGAATTGGCCTCTTGGGTTAGTGTCCCTGTGAGGCCGATCCTCCTGCGAGAATTTCTGTCCGGCCCTTACCAGACCCTTGCAGTAATACCTGGATTTTTTTTAACCAAACCGGTACCAACAACACAGTGTTCAAGGGGTGTGAAACTCAGGTATGCAGAGGGAACCCTGTCCTACACGTTTCCCTATACAAAAATACCTATGAAAAAGCTTAATTTATAAATGAAGGCTAAGACACTAAGACATTAACCACAATAACTAATAATAAAATAGAACAATGATAACAATATCTGTAATAAAAGTTATGTGAATGTGGCTTCTCTCTCTCCCAAAATATCTTACTGTACTGCACTCACCTATTTTCAGATCACAGTTGACTGTGGGTAACTGAAACTCCCGAAAGCAGAACCACAGCTAGGGAGACTACCGTGTCTATGTGAGCAGGGTCTCTCTACTGTGACTGGTACTATTGACATTTTGGACTAGATGGTTCTTTGTTGTAAGGGGCTGATTGTCCTGCGCATTGTAAAGAGTTAGCAGCACCCAGCCGGGTGGGGTGGCTCACGCCTGTCATCCCAGCACTTTGGGAGGGCGAGGTAGGTGGATCACCTGAGGTCAGGAGTTTGAGACCAGCCTGGCCAATATGGTGAAACCCTGTCTTTACTAAAAAAATACAAAAATTAGCCAGGCATGGTGGCCCGCACCTGTAGTCCCAGCTACTCGGGAGGCTGAGGCAGAAGAAATTGTTTGAACCAGGGAGGAAGAGGTTGTAGTGACCCCAGATGATCATGCCACTGCACTCCAGCCTGGGCAACAGAGCAAGACTCTGTTTCAAAAACAAACAAAGTCAGCAGCACCCCTGACCTCTACCCAGTAGATGTCAGTCCCAACCTCCCCCCACAATTTTTAGACATTGCCTAATGTCCCCTGGCGGGGGCAGAATCACCCCTAGAACCAGCAGCTTAGAGGAGGGAAAGCTAGCTCACACGCTACATTCACTTCCTACATGGTGACCCGCTGTGGCCCAGTCCCACTGATCTGCTCCAGACACCAGCATCTTCTGCGGAACCTGGTGCTGACCCAGCCACCAAAGCACATTGGACGGCCCCGCTGGTTGCCTTGGAAATGGACTTCTGTCTCCACCGCAGATCTAAAAGCAGTGACCACAGCAGCACGCTGCCTGCTGACAGTGCTGAGAGGCCGCTGTTGTCACACTCTGATATTAACTCTTAAAATTTAACTGCTGGGTACAAACATCAGGTTTAATGGAGGAAATAAGACCTGGTGTTCGATGGATCAGTAGGGTGACTATAATCCACCATAATCCACCTGGTGTACTTTCCCAAACAGCTAGAAGAGACTACTTCAAATGTTTTCTGGCATCAAGAAAAGATACATATTTAAGAGATGGATATTCCAAGTACACTGATTTGATCTGTATGAATTACACAAATGTAAAAAATTACCACTTGTACCCCCAAAAATATGCACCTCTATGATGCATCCATTTAAAAACCAAAAATCAAATAAAATTTTAACTACTAGAGTTCTTAAATGAAAACTGAAACATTATTTAAATTCTTAAATAAAGCTGGACGCGGTGACTCACCATCCCTCCACTTTGGGAGGCCAAGGTGGGCGGATCACTGTGGGTCAGGAGTTGAGACCAGCCTGGTAAACATGGTGGAATTCCATCTTTACTAAAATACAAAAATTAGCTGGGCATTTTTGGTGGTGGTGCACCTGTAATCCCAGCTGCTCAGGAGGCTGAGGCAGGAGGCTCACTTGAACCCAGGAGGTGGAGGCTGCAGTGAGCCAAGATCACACCACTGTACACTAGCCTGGGCAACTCTGTCTTTAAAAAGAAAAAAGATTTTAAATAACATTTCAGATGTATGCCTGTGACCCAGAAGTTCTAAGCTGGCAGTATCTGGCTTTGGTCAAATATCAGTTTGCACACTTACGCATTCAATATTGAGTCACACTGCATATTTTGAGCACATGTCTGAGAAGAATATTCCCAAAGCAGGGACAGAGCACTGCAGGCACTCTGGTAGGGTGCTCGGTGGTATTTGCTGAACAAATGATTCCATTAGCCAATCCTATATTGTTGAGCATTTCAGTTGTTTGAAATACTTTGGTTTTATACAGTATCTTGCAGTGAGTTTCCTTAATTAGAAATCAGTAAGGTCTTATTTATCCCCTTCAAAACATTTTTTAAGAAGTAGAATTATGGTATCAAAAGGTCTGATTACTTTTGTGCTTATTTTATTTTATTTTATTTTATTTTATTTTATTTTAAGATGGGGTTTCACCATGATGGCCAGGCTGGTTTTGAACTCCTGGCCTCAGGTGATCCACCCACCTCGGCCTCCCAAAGTGCTAGGATTACAGGCTTGAGCCACCACACCTGGCCTACTTTTGTGCTTTTTATACCTATTACTGTGTCTTCCAGAAAATCCTAGTTATATAATCAGCAATAAATTAATGTTTTCCCCCACACTCTTGTCAGACCCTGGATTTTTTCCCAAAGATCTTTGCCAGTATCATAGGGAAACATTGTATCTTCTTTTTGTCATTTTGCATTTCTTTGGTTTGTGAATAAATAAGAAAAATTGCATAGGGTCATAATGATCACTGATCACTGTTTCTTTAGTTGAGCTCCTGGTGAAGTAATTGGGTGGCAGGTGGGAGGCGTGAGGTATAAAGCACAACTGGCGTGGTGAGACCCGCACAGTATGAGTGGCGGGTGAGGTGGGGGGAACTGAGATTCTCAGGAGCTTTGAAGTTTAGAGTCACACCCGGAGTGGTGAGTCCCTCAAACAATGATGGGGTGGGGACCAAGATTCTTTCGGGGAAAAGCAGCTGCTCAGTCCCAGATACAAGTTTGTTGAGTGGAAGATGAATGAACAGAGACTTTCAAGTTGCCTCGATTGCATGGGACAGGTAAACGTGTGGGAACTGCCCGCATTTTTGACTTTGCCTCCTCCCTAGCTCTTCCTTTGCCTACCATGGAGAGTCAAATTTGCAAGCTGTGATGCACCCCTGATGTGACTGATCTGTGTAGCTCACCGAGCTGCCACTGGGGCTCATGGACATCATGCTTCCCCCTTTGTTCTGTGACACAGTCTTGTGAATAGGCAACACCTCTGTGCTGCACAGGCCTGAGGCCCCAGGCTACAGAGTGGCAGCGCTGGAATCCATAGCCCGCTGTGCCTGATGCTAAACTCCCACTGCCTTATTTCCCACACCACGTGGTGTGCTCATATCGAGGCTCACTGCCCGTCTCTCCTTCTGGCCTTTCACCCACCCTGGCCAGAATGAAACGCCCATGCTTCTCTCCAATCTGGGTTCCAAAAGAGCTGCTGAAACTAATCAATTATTTTTATGGCTGTTACAGAACACCTGGTCCCCCCCTGCCGCCCCCAGCCTCCGCTCTGTTGTAGGGCAGGAAAGAGCAGGTGGAGCAACCAGGGAAAAAAAGGAGGAATTAGATTCCTTAGTCGGAAAAATCACAGCACATTTCCAAAGCAAACACTCAAGGCGCTCGTTCTCCACCTCTGCTTTGACTCTAGCTTAGCAGTGTCCCCCTCACCAAGGTTCCCAGCCACCTCCAAGGGAGGTGCCATGGCCATGTGATGTAGCAGAGCCTGGCCCAAGCTAGATGTCCCCATTCCCACTCGAAAACGTTTGAAAGTGTGAAACCATTTCTTTCTGTCCAGTGGGGATCTTCCTGACTCCGGAACAGACGTGGCCTCTTAGGTTAGTGTCCCTGTGATGTCCATCCTTCCGCGGGGATCTTTGGCATGTACCGGGACCTTGTAATTCCAGTCGCTGTCACTAAAAACCCTGGTCTACAAACTGAAAGGCTGACTCACCAGCTTTACCCGAGAATTCCCCATCTTCCAGGGGTAAGAAAGTGAGCAGGCCCTGTCCAATCTCCAGTGAGTAATAAAACGAGACAGAGCTTAACTTTATGTACTAATGTCTTAGGTTAGATAGGAAAAGGAAGCTTCCCACCTGATGGCCTGCATTCTAATGCCAAAAAAGGCACTTTTAATCGGGTGACCTCGGAAAATTTCCTTAACATTCCAGGACATTTATTCTTGTGAGGATGACCTAGAATAGGTGTATCCGGTCCCACAAAAATTATGAAATCTAGACCAGGTGCGGTGGCTTACACCTGCAATCCCAGCATTTTGGGAAGCCGAGGTGGGCAGATCACAAGGTCAAGAGATCAAGACCATCCTGGCCAACCTGTTAAAACCCGTCTCTACTAAAAAGACAAAAATTAGCTGGGCACGTGGCACACACCTGTAGTCCCATCTACTCGGGAGGCTGAGGCAGGAGGATCCTTGAGCCCAGGAGTCCGAAGCTGGAGTGATCTATATTTGTGCCACGGCACCCCAGCCTGGGCAACAGAGTGAGATCCTGATTCAAAACAAAAACAAAACAAATGCAAGCTATAGATTAGTGTAATTCATAATAGCACTTTTCACCACCTAGCCGACTGTATATTTCACTCATTTATTCTGTTTCTTTTCCTACCCCCACATCCTTCCAACCTTCCCACTCATTACCAATGTAGCCTATAAAATTTTATTCCCTGAAGAACTTTGAGAGAAGGGCAGGTAGGTTCCTGTCAAACTACGCCAGTGATGATACCACCTGGGGGACAAAGGTAGAACCAAGGAACTAATCGTGACTTTGAGTCCTAATTCTGTGATTTCACTCCCTCTACTCAGGGTCAGCGCCACTGCAACAGGCTAGTCACAATGCTGAGAGCAGCGTTCAGAGGCAGACTTCCTTTAAAAATGTGTAAAACTCTGCTCCAGAATACTAAAACACGTATCACTGCCTGAGCTCCTCCTCACCTGCCTGGAGGAAAACACTGCACTTACTGATCACAGATGGAGCTACTGGCTGCCCCGACATCCATGAGGCCCCAAGTCTGCCCAGGACGCTTCTAAACCTCCTTCAACTTGACAGTTTTGCCAGACTTTCCAGGATGGGTAACTAGTCACCCCCGGAACGCAGGGCTGCAACATGTAGCCTGCATTTGGCTCCTACGTTCTGTCCCTTCCTTCCTCCCTCCCTCCGGGAGAACATATGGTGAGAGCTGCTTTCTTTGGAGCAAATCCTTAAGGAAAAACAGACTTTTCATCTTTCTTTTTTAAGTTCCAGTAAGCCCTTTTACTGATTTCTAGGGAAATCACTTCAGAGTTTCATTGTGCATTTCCCATCAGAGTCGTCGTTTCTGTTACTGGAGAAAATGCAACTGATAAGAGGTTTTGAGGCGGCAGGGAGCGTGGGCTGGGTGCACAGGTGCGTGTGTGTGCATATGCACGTGCACAGATGTGTGCACACACCCACGTACACAGCGCACCTACCCATCACTGAAAGCACTGCTCAAGAGGCCATTTGCTGTTCCAGAGTTGGCCACATCACGCCATTGCTGACAGCCCAGCCGGGCAGTGCCTGATGACATTTTTGGCCCTGGAAGCGACAGGTGTTGATGACTCTGGCCTTTCTCAGGACCTCTGATACTAAGAGGGCTCTGTGTGTATGTGTCTGGGGGTTGGGACAGAGGAGCAGGAAAGGGCTGGCTCAAGGGACCTTTGCTTCCCTCGCTTCTCCTAACAAAGGCAGGGGGCGAACGCGGCTGCCAGACTGGGGGCAGCCAGGCGGCAGTCCTGAATTCACACACAGTTTATTGCGCTGAAACGGAGCAGCAGCCTTGCTTTTGTCCTGTGTACGTGGGTCATGTCACATAGGAAGGCCCTGTTTCTCTTTTCATTTACAATGTTTGAGCAGGGTTTTATGTCTCTTAAGGAAGTGTGTGGAAGTTTCAGTAACAGCATGTGCTTTTCTCCTTCCCCAGATGCTTGTGATCGTCCCTGCTAATACAGGAGATATTTCCTTTCACTTTTCTGCACGTCCAGACTTCGCTTCATGGGTCCAGGTGTGCCCACCTCTGAGAGATAGCCCGGGGTGCATCCCTCAGGAATTGCCAGATGGGGAGCTCAGCCCTATTGTCTCGAGCCCGTCTGTTCCTAAATGCAGCCCTCGTCTAAGGAGAAGCATGGACGGCTGTGAGCGGGAGATGACCCCATGTACTCAAACGGCGAAGCTGGGAGAGCAGGGCTGGCACGGAGACCACGGCGGAACGGCTCACACCCACAGCATCCGCACACAGCTGATCCCAGCCACTCCCATCAGAACATAGTAAATGTTCTGGCCTTTAACATAGTCTCCTTCAAAATAAAAATGCTGCTGCTTCTCCAAATAAAATAGATCCAAAAGCCATGGGGGGGAAGTGTGTGTGTGTAGTGTATGTGTGTGCTGTGTGTGTGCTGTGTGTGATGTGTGTATGTTATATGTGTGCGGTGGGTGTGTGTGGTGTGTGTGGGGGCTGTGTAGAGGGGTGTGTGTGTGCTGTGTGTGTGCTGTGTGTGATGTATGTTATGTGTGTGTGGTGTGTGTGTGGTGTTTGTGTGTGTGTAATGTGTGTGGTGTGTGTGTGATGTGTGGTGTGTGTGGTGTGTGTGGTGTGGGGGGTGTGTAGAGGGGTGTGTGTGTGCTGTTTGTGTGCTGTGTGTGGTGTGTGATGTGTGTGTTATGTGTGTGTGATGTGTGTGGTGTTTGTGTGTGTGATGTGTGTGGTGTGTGTGTGGTGTGTGTGCTGTGTGTGGTATGTGATGTGTGTGTGTTATGTGTGTGTGCTGTGTGTGTGGTGTTTGTGTGTGTGTGATGTGTGTGGTGTGTGTGTGGTGTGTGTGGTGTGTGTGGTATATGTGTGTGTGGTGTGTGTGGTGTGTGTGGTGTATGTGTGTATGGTGTGTGTGTGTGTGTGGTGGGTGTCTGTGTGTGTGTGTGTGTATGCACATGTACACGGTGTGTATTCCCAATATAGCTTTTGAGAAAGCCCAAGAATTTCTTCTGCCTCAGGTAACACATGGATGGGATGCCACTGGCTCCTTCATCTCTTTGTCCAGGGACCGTCAGTGGACCAAATCCCAGAACTCACTAAAGCATCTCATCTTCTGAGGATGAGAAACGTGCCCCTGTGGATGGGCACAGGCCCTCCTGGAGCACACAGCTGGTGAGCAGAGCAGGCTGGATTCTAGTCCCGCTCCCTTCAGTGAGTTGTTTGTGCTGGGCTTAAATTGCATTCAGGGATAGAGCAGTGCAGATTTGAGCCTGAAGCGAAGTGAGGGAGAAGATACAGCTTTTCCATCGGCTGGAGATGCTACAGCCAGGGATTCCCCCACTGGCGCATTTCAAAGGATCTGCAGAGCTGGGAACCGAGTCAGCAGTAGCATCGCAGCTGGGGTCTCGTTCAGAATTCGCCGGTTCAGGAAAGAGCTCACCGGGCTTTCTCTGTCCTGTCCACCTCCTGCGCGCAGTCTAACACTTAGCGTGTCCTGGTATGCAAAGGCATTCAATAAGTGTTTGGAGTTGGCACAGGGGCTTACTAACCAACCTCTCTCAGAAGACGGGGCTCCACTGACCCCTTCGTTTCAGCGAATTGGATGCAGGAATTGTTTCCTGAGATGCATCCTAGTTTTCATGCAAATCTATAAACTACAATAAACCCCGCATACTCACCACACACACTCACCTGACACACTCACCTGACACACTCACCTCACATACTCAACTCACATACCTCACATACTCACCACACACACTCACCTCACACACTAACGTCACACACTGACCACACACACTCACCTCACACACTGACGTCACACACTCACCACACACACTCACCTCACACACTCACCTCACACACTCACCACACACACCTCACATACTACACACACTCACCTCACACACCTCACACACTCACCTCACATACTCACCTCACACACTCACCTCACACACCTCACACACCGCACACACTCACCGCACACACTCACCACACACACCTCACTCACCACACACACCACACACACTCTCCTCACACACCTCAAACACCTCGCACACACCTCACACACTCACCACACACTCACCTCACACACATCACACACCACACACACCTCACACATCACCCACACCACACACACTCACCACACACACTCACCTCACACACCACACACACCTCACACTCACCTCACACACTCACCACACACGCTCACCTCACACACATCACACTCACCTCACACATTCACCACACACACCACACACACCACACGCACCTCACACACTCACCACACATACTCACCTCACACACCACACACACTCACCTCACACACTCACCTCACACACTCACCACACACTCACCTCACACTCACCTCACACACTCACCTCACACACTCACCACACACTCACCTCACACTCACCTCACACACTCACGTCACACACTCACCACACACTCACCTCACACACTCACCACACACTCACCTCACACACCACACTCACCACACACACTCACCACACACTCACCACACACACTCACCACACACACCACACACACCTCACACACTCACCACACATACTCACCTCACATACTCACCTCACATACCACACATACTCACTACACATACTCACCACACATACCTCACATACTCACCACACATACTCACCACACACACATACCACACATACTCACTACACATACTCACCTCACATACTCACCTCACATACTCACCACACATACTCACCTCACATACTCACCTCACATACTCACCACACATACTCACCACACACACACACCACACATACTCACCTCACATACTCACCACACACACACACCACACATACTCACCTCACATACTCACCTCACATACTCACCACACACACACACCACACATACTCACCTCACATACTCACCTCACATACTCACCTCACATACTCTTCACACATACTCAACTCACATACTCACCACACATACTCACTACACATACTCACCACACATACTCTTCACACATACTC